>NC_142477.1:55898966-56050481 GCF_049115385.1 Moschus berezovskii | reverse complement strand
AGATGCTGGTGGAGTGGGTGGATGGAATGCAGAGGGACTTGTCACCTTTTCATCTTGTCATCTTTTCTTCTCAAAGTCCAGAGAAGCAGGCACAGAGGCTGAATTATGTCTTTGTTGCCCTAGAGGCTACAGGCAGCAATCTTTCCAGGTTCTGAGCCTAGAGGATTTAAGACGGAGGCTGACACTTCTAGGACAAATGAGAAGGCGCTTGAGAGGTGTTTCTTTGCCGAAACTTCCTTTGTGCAATTCAAGGCAGATTTGGGCTCTCTCAGGGAACTCAGTAAGTCTGTCTGGCTGGATTCATTCTCACAGATGCCCCATATGGCCAGAGAATGCCCCATGGCATCTCTGCAGTCCACACCTGCCTCTCAGAACGGCCATTGTGAGTCCCAGGTAGGGAGGCAGGACATGTCTGTGACACCTCAGATCCCTCTTGGAGGAGGGAAGAGATGCAGTCAGGTTTCTGCAGTCAGGAGGATGCCTCTCCTGGCAAGGATGGAGCAAGGCCATCATGAGACAACTCTAAGTGTGTGTTCATGTTCTCAGGAGGTCTCTTCTTTCAGACAAGTCTCAAGAACACAACATGACATTCATCTTTGAAAGCACACATTTCATCATCTGGGCTTCCCAGGTGGCTCACTGATAAAGAATTTGCCTGCCAATGCAGGAGATGTGGGTTCAATCCCTGGGTTGGGAAGATCCCCTGGAAAAAGAAATAGCAACCCACTCCAGTATTCCTACCTGGGAAAGCCTATGGACAGAGGAGCCTGGCAGGCTATAGTCCATGTGGTCACAAAGAGTCAGACATGACTTAGTAACTAAACAACAAAAACAATTTTACCATCTATGAGATTGGCCAAAAAGTTCATTGGGGGTTTTCTGTAACATTTTATGGTAAGACCCAAACAAAACTTTTTGGCCAACCCAATGCTTTACCAGCTCACCTCTTTTGAGGGCTTCTAGTGGATAACAGGAACCCAGCAAGACAGACTTTTGATATTATTTGTCAGCCATTTTCATATCAATGGATTTCTTTATAGCAAAAAAAAAAAAAAAAAAGCCAAAGGTTTCTCAAGAGAAGTTAAAGAGAAACACAATTATTTCTCAGAATACTTTTTCTAAAATCTATTAAGTCATACCTAGACTTGGCCTAGACACTAATTCTAGAAGAAAAACAAACATGTGTTTTTCCCATTTAAGTCATTCTCTAAATGCCAAGGGACATAAAAGTGATTTTCCTAACACCTAGGAATTACTTCCTGTGCATCAAGTCCTTGATAAACATTTGCTTAATGTACACATTTTAAAATGCCTAATCTTATCTCAACATTGGAAAGCCTTTCAACATTTGAATATTAGAAAGTTATTCACCCAGCTTCCTGAAAAGTGTCCTAATGTCTAGGGAGGATGTGCAAACCTGCCCCCTCAGCTCTTGCCCATAGCTGCATGGAGCAAATGTAACATCTCAATGCTAAGTTCCTACACTAGAATGCAAGCTCCTCAGTCTCATTTCTCATGTCTTCCCCCGGCACCTTCCTTGGTGCCTGGCACACAGTGAGAGCTCAGTAAATTCATTCCTTCCTTCCTTCATTCATTCACCACTTAAGGGCCAGGTACAGGTCAGTTGCTCTCCAGACTTGAAGGATATAGTGATGGACAAGACTTCCAGCCAATCCTAGCCTCCACCCGCCACCCCCCACCGCACAGAGTTCACTTTCAGAGACTGGGTATAGAGGGGAGCAATTAAACAATTATTTAAGCAGTTACCAAAGGGTGAAGTGAGTTAAGATACACACTTTAGAAGAACAGTGAAGGGACAGGTATAGTCTAAGGATCTGGTAAGGCTCCCCAGATGAAGTGACATTTATACTAATGATGAAAGGATGAATCAAAGTTAGCCAGAAAGAGGGATGGCAAAGAGTATTTCAGTAGAGGAAAGAAATATGATGACAAGGCCAGGTGTTCCCAAATTACTGACACATACTTGTCTTTAAGACTCAGCAATGAGAAAGTTCTAGGGATTTGTCCCTAGAAATCCTTGGGAATTCCCAAATCATAGGTATATTTTTAAAGTAATACTGAGTGACCACAATACTAAGCAGTGAACAATAAACAGTGAATCATTTTTCAGTGATAAGAGTTACAGCTAGTGGTTTCAAAGGAATTCTGTAACTTCATTTACACAAAGGAGAACAATCTTCGTAGCTCTATATAAACAGGGCTTAATGAATTTTCCAATGAATGCCTTTAAGACATTGGGCCTACCTTTTGAGAAACTGAAGCAAAGAGAATAGAGAGAGACTTGCCAAAGAAATCAATACTACAACTGTCATTAGAATGTAGGTTTCACATGGTTCCTTGTTGTTAACTCATTGTGTGCCTCTCTTAAAATACTACTGAGGCCCATCGGGGGCTAAGCAGTTCTGCCACTGAGATAAAATGTCTGACTGAAGAGTGTGAGATGAAATCACCTTAAGTCCAGATTTTTATGTCCATTGGTTTGGTGTTTGAAATCATAAAATATTTTGCCAAGTCCTGAAGAAGGATTTCCCATGAAGATTCTGATAATGTTGGTGCTTAGGACACTAGATAGTTATCTGAATCATTCACCCACTTAGATTCTCTCCAAGATAAACAGAAGATGCCCTACTTTCAAATACTTTAATACAGATACAACAATCTCTCTTGGGAAACAATTCTAACAGTTAACAGCCTTTGCAGTGAAGGAATGCGGTGTTTATATTAAGTGATATATAAGTCACTAAAATTGCAGTCCATTCCACCTATTTGGGCAGGAAGATTAGTGACAAATAAAAGTCCACATCCTGCCAGTGGGAAGTTTGGGCTTTAGGGTGCCGGAGAAGGCAATGGCAAGCCACTCCAGTACTCTTGCCTAGAAAATCCCATGGACGGAGGAGCCTGGTAGGCTGCAGTCCGTGGGGTCGCTAAGGGTTGGACACGACTGAGCGACTTTACTTTCACTTTTCACTTTCACACATTGGAGAAGGAAATGGCAACCCACTCGAGTGTTCTTGCCTGGAGAATCCCAGGGACGGGGGAGCCTGGTGGGCTTCCATCTGTGGGGTCGCACAGAGTCGGACACGACTGAAGTGACTTAGCAGCAGCAGCAGCAGCAGTGTTCAGAGACTCCTGGTCCACAGAGGTTTCATTTTAAGAGCTTCAAATGAATGTGCATGTGTTTTAGCTGGACTTAATGCCAGCCTAACAAAGCCAGGAGGAGACACGTTAAGACTGACCACACGGTGCTGGGGAGGAAGGCCTTTCCTGACAGCCACTAGTCTGGAGATGCAGGTAGCTTACCCCAAAGAGGTGTGGAAATGCCAGCAAACCTTTCCTAGAGTCATAAAGAAGAGAATAAATAACATCACCCTGTTTCCTTCCATATATCCCAGAAATTCTAAGGGATGTTAACAGAAGAGCAAGAAAAATTTTAAGTAATAAGGCAAAGCATCTAAGGTGATTTGCATGAGTGTGTAGGCACGTGCACATGTGCTCATGAAAGTGTGTGTGTTCGTGTGTTCTTGGGTACACATGTCTCTGTGTGCCCTTTTGTATACATCGCGTATTTGAGTAATTATGTATTTGCATATGGATACATGTGCTTTGTGTGTATATATGGACATATAAGTGGTTGTATGTGTATTTGAGTATATACATGTGTGTTTATGTATGTGCATATGTGTGTTTGTATTTATGTAATCTGTGTACGTGTGTATATGTATGTATGGGTGGCAGGGAAGCCAAAGACAGGAATCTGAAAAGTGAAAGTGAAAGTCACTCAGTCATGTACGACTTATGATTTATGATTATATTCAGTCTTCAATATCAATAGTAAATGATGGATTGGCCAAACACATTTCCTGTTCAAATTCTACTCCTCTTTGAAGCCAAACATTTTTGGAACTGAGATACACCAAACCATAATGAGACTATAAATAACTGGAAACTTAATATTTATAATGATATTACTATTAAAATCAAATTATTCCATGAAAGGATATGTTAATAGTTATTGAGCACCTACCATGTGTTGGAAAGTCCAGGTGTAAAGCACAGTCCCTTCCCTTAAATAGACACGGGTCAGGTGAGCAGCAGAGCAGTAAATAGAGAATTACTGTGCCACAAGCTGAAGAAGCCATTTGCAGATGCAAGTGCCAAGGGAACATAAAATAGGAAGTGAGGAGGACTCCTTGGGAGCATGGAGAAGCTTTACAGAAGATGTACTTTTCTACCCATGTCTATCTTAAAGGGTGAATAAGAAACTTTGTAGGGAAAAGGAATGGAGTCTTCTACACATAGGATCAAATACATATTCAAGTCAGTCAGTTCAATCTCTCAGTCGTGTCTGACTCTTTGGGACCTCATGGACTACAGGTACCAGGCTTCCCTGACCATCACCAACTCCCGGAATTCATTCAAACTCATATTCGTTGAGTCGGTGAGCCATCCAACCATCTCATTCTCTGTCATCCCCGTCTCCTCCTGCCTTCAATCTTTCCCAGCATTAGGGTCTTTTCTAATGAGTCAGTTCTTCACATCAGGTGGCTAAAGTATTAGAGCTTCAGCTTCAGCATCAGTCCTTCCAATGAAAATTCAGAACTGATTTCCTTTAGGATGGACTGGTTGGATCTCCTTGCAGTCCAAGGGACTCAAGAGTCTTCTCCAGCACCATAGTTCAACAGCATCAATTCTTCAGCCCTCAGCCTTATTTATGGTCCAACTCTTACATCTAGACATGATTACTGGAAAAAACACAGCTTTGACTAGACAGACCTTTGTTGGTATTTAGTATATTCAATTATTCATATATATATCTCCATTTATATATATATAATTGTGATTGATACTATAGAGACAGAAAAAATGGAAAATAGCTTGATATTATATAGTAAATGGTAGTATATATCATACAGAGAGTAATCAATGCATGATATAAATTCATAAAATATATAACACAACTGGCATACACACATACAGACATATATATATCCAATTATTCCTTATAATACTATCTTCTCTTTAATTAGAGATATTTCTATGTTGAGTCTTCTCAAGTTTCTTAATTATTCTCCATATCTATCCCTACCCCATGCTGAGGAGAAAAATAAAATATTAATAGGACCCCTAGTAATAGGAGTTCAGTTCAGTCACTCAATCGTGTCTGACTCTTTGCGACCCCATGAATCATAGCACGCCAGGCCTCCCTGTCCATCACCAACTCCCGGAGTTCACTCAAACTCATGTCCATCGAGTCAGTGATGCCATCCAGCCATCTCATTCTCTGTCGTCCCCTTCTCCTACCGCCCCCAATCCCTCCCAGCATCAGGGTCTTTTCCAATGAGTCAGCTCTTCACATGAGGTGGTCAAAATATTGGAGTTTCAGCTTTAGCATCAGTCCTTCCAATAAACACCCAGGATTGATCTCCTTTAGAATGGACTGGTTGGATCTCCTTGCAGTCCAAGGGACTCTTGAGTCTTCTCCAACACCACAGTTCAAAAGCATCAATTCTTCGGCAGTCAGCTTTCTTCACAGTCCAACTCTCACATCCATACATGACCACTGGAAAAACCACAGCCTTGACTAGACGGACCTTTGTTGGCAAAGTAATGTCTCTGCTTTGTAATATGCTACCTAGGTTGGTCATAAGAAGTAAGGAGTAAGCATCTTTAATTTCATGGCTGCAGTCACCATCATTACCAAAATGTTTGGCAGGAAGCATAAAGTTTTGTAGCTTTTAAGTTGGTACATCTCAGAGTTACACACTAGCAAGCCAGTCCCTGCATTTATTTGAAATCTATAAGTAAATCTTAACAAACTTTTTGTTGAGAAGTCAGCTGAACTACTTGTCATTCTCTGAGTCCCTCGGTTGATCTACATATGGAGAGGGAACATGTCCTTACAAATATTTTGATCTACCTGAAACTGAGCTGCAGTCTTTGGGGATTTGAGGGCCCTTCAAGCTGTCAGCAAGCAACATCCTAGTTAAGGCAAAGAACATGAAAATGCAACCAACACATCTGTGGAGAACAGGGGACTCAGATTAAGAGCAGGGTCTCCCATTTGCCACATCATACACAGCATCAAGGAGTTTGGGGCGGCTCCAAAGTAATCAGGTAGCAAGACTGTACTGGCCAAGGATGGGGGAAATGGGACATTTGGTGCCCCCACTTCACACATTTTCACTCAGCCTTTGCACTTGAAAATGCAGTTATCTTTCACAGTTGGAAAGAAAAGCTATGCCAGTGACAAAACTGGAACACTGAGGGGAAATTAATAACACTTGGCACTTCCAGTTTCCTGGGAGGATGTGCCATACATATTAAGCAAGCATGACACAATTTAACAGCATAGCCTGGGTGAGCTCAAGCTGTTCATTTAAAGTTCCAGGTACTTTGAGGAAGAGTCCATTTTATAGGGAGACCCAAGTAGCCATTGTAAAGGATTCTGAGAAGAAGGGAGATGGAGGAAGTTGCTCTTTTAAGGAAATCTCAGCCTAAA
This sequence comes from Moschus berezovskii, assembly GCF_049115385.1. Classification (NCBI taxonomy): domain Eukaryota; kingdom Metazoa; phylum Chordata; class Mammalia; order Artiodactyla; family Moschidae; genus Moschus; species Moschus berezovskii. The sequence continues at coordinate 56,043,961 of NC_142477.1, read as the reverse complement.
ATCAGGAAGGTTTACAAAGATTCACCCACCATACACTTAAGAGACATTTATGGGAATTTTGAGTGTTATTTTGTACCTGGAAATTTCTGCAGAATTGATATCACGTTGGAGATAAAGCTGCACTGGAATTAACAGCCACAGAAAACACTAACGTAGGTGATTCTGCTTTGCGTAATCTGGACACTGAGCAAATACACAGTAAGAGCCTTCAGACTCTATGGTGCAACATGGTTGTTATTCACACAAGTTTGATGTGAGACAGACCTAGATTTTCCTTTTCTGCTCTATCCTTTGCTAGCTATGGGAATTTGGGTAAGTTACTTCATCTCTATGAACTTCAGGTTCCTCATCTGTCAAGAAGAGGTGATTACACTTTCATCATAGGGACGTTGAGAGAATTAAATTGAGCAGCATATACAGAGACTTTGGTTGAGTGGCTGGCAGATGGCAGTGAAAATAAAAGTTAAACTAGATGAGTAGCAATAGTCTTCCCTTTGCTATGTTCAGATTATTTACTTCTGAGGTGATAGCAGAGGTACCAGTCCTAGAAGTGGTCATAATAGCAGCATTTACTATTCATAGTATGAATTCAGTTCAGTTCAGTTCAGTTCAGTCGCTCAGTCATGTCCGACTCTCCGCGACCCCATGAATCACAGCACGCCAGGCCTCCCTGTCCATCACCAACTCTACTCTGTCATATTACATACTCGTGTATATCATATTGAATACTGCCTATTTGGAGATATCATATTCCATGCTTTACATAAATGATTTAGTATTTATATAACCTCAAATTTCCCTTCATGTGCTCAGATGAACTCAGAGAGATGAAGGAAATTGAGGTCACACAGAGCTAGTAAGATGCTGAGCTCAAATTTAAACCCAGGTCTGTCTTACTCTAAAGTTTAGAATTTTCATTATGTGATTCCTAAATAGTATGTAAACATAGTTTGGATTCATACTGCTTCTGGCAAAGGGAACTCATAAATGTTGCACAAAAGAGACAGTATTTGAGCAGTCTGAGAGGATGGAGAACTTTTCAAGGTAGGAAAGGGCATCCCAGGCAGAAAGAACTAGCTAAGCAACTAACAAAAGCATGAACATGTTTAGCATGGACCTCAGGCATGAGGATCTGAGCTCATCAAAGGGAGCCAAAACATGGGTCTTCAAAAGTGCCACAGCTAAATATTGATAAGAGAAAACAAAATATTGCCATTTGCCGCAACATGGATGGATCTAGACTATATCATACTGAGTGGAGTAATTGAGACAGAGAAAGACAGATATGGTATTACTTATATGTGGAATATAAAAATTAATACAAATGAATCTATATACAAAATAGAAAAAGATTCACAGAAATAGAAGACAAACATAGGTCACCAAAAGGGAAAGGAGGTAAAAGGAGGGATAGATTAGGAGGTTAAGATAAACAGATTTGCACTTCTATACATAAAATAGATAAATAACAAAGACCCACTGTATAACACAAGGAATTATATTCAATATCTTTTAATAACCTACAATGGAAAAGAATCTGAAAAATTATATAACAATAATTTTTCTTTATACCTGAAACATTATAAATTAATTATGTTTCAATAAGAAAAAAAAAAAAACGTGCCACAGCTACCACCAGAGAGTCACGGGATATTGAATGTAACTCTCTCTGTTGCCCTGGAATTTTGGCAGAGATGCAATGGCCAGGAACAAAAAAGCAGATAGCACATAAAGTAGGGTGTTAAACTATCTCAAAAAGACTAGAAGAGAACCGACTCCAAGCCAGTGCTACCAGGACTAGGTAATCACTTCCTCCAACTATATAAAACTATATAAAAGGCTAAGGTTGAAAAAAATCAAAAGGGAAAATTTCTTTGGAAAAAATTGCTGTGTATTTTATTTCTCCTTAGAGAAGGTAGAGAAGGGCTGAAGCCTCACTCCAGACTTAGTGTAACAGGTTGAAAAGTGATGAATGAGAGAGCTTGGATGTGCATCTCCAGGATTATGGGGGACACAGTACTGGTGTTGCTGCTGCTGCTGCTAAGTCACTTCAGTCGTGTCCAACTCTGTATGACCCCATAGACAGAAGCCCACCAGGCTCCCCTGTCCCTGGGATTCTCCAGGCAAGAACACTGGAGTGGGTTGCCATTTCCTTCTCCAATGTGTGAAAGTGAAAAGTGAAAGTGAAGTCGCTCAGTCGTGTCCGACCCATAGCGACCCCACGGACTGCAGCCTACCAGGCTCCTCCATTCATGGGATTTTCTAGGCAAGAGTACTGGAGTGGCTTGTCATTGCCTTCTCTGAGTACTGGTGTTAGAAAACGTTAAAAGGTGAAAGATTGGACAGGGAAAAAGGGAAAGAAAGACTTTGCTCTTTCATAACAAAGAAATGGAGAGTTGTGTGGGATGGAAGTGTTCCTTCACCTATGCCTGAGTGAAGAGCTTTACCTCCCTATTTCTAGATGTGAATTCTGTGGGAAGAAACCACTCTGATTCAATGCACAACAGACCCCCTCCAAGAGGACATTGTGTTCCCTGTCATGAAGCTGCCCTTGAAAAGCCCAAGAGACAAGGTAGACAGTTGAAAGTAACCAGCAAGTGCGAATTATTACTCACAAAATTTACTGCAGCCTGAGTTCTTGAGCAAAAGAACTCCAACGACCCCACTAATGTATCCCCCAAGGGAAACCCAACAGTCATGTATCCATCATCCAGAGAACAGAAACACAGACAACTAGACTAGCCTCATTCTCTTTCTCTCTACTTGCTAACTACCCTTTTCTGACACCCTCCATGGCCAAGATCACCTTTACAACTGGACCAAGCTCTAATCCTTAAAAGTAGCTGGAGTCTTTTTTGATTATTTAAGAGTGACTGAAAAGGCTGTTTTACTCAGGCATGGGGAACACGGGCTTTATGCAGTTTACATTAAGGGGCAGGTGAGAAAACATAAAGTGGTTTTCAGGCTTGTATTCTACTGAAACCAGCTAACAGAATAAAAAAGTCAGAATTGCAGCAGTAACAATAATAACAACAATCATAGTTCCATGCACATTCTTAACCTGCCACATATGCATCCCCATCTTTCTGCCTGGTCTCTTCAGCAGCCCTTGTGGGCTCTGTGTGTAATTTTTGTCCTCAGTCACTTTTCTTGTTTTAGTCTACAAGCTGCTGTGCCATGTGGACTTCTCTCTCTCATCACCTCTAAGACCGGTTTGGTTTTGCCACATCCGCACTATCGCTGACTGAATGGCATGAAGTAGAAAGTGTCTTTAGGTGAGGAAGTAATCTGTGATGCAATCTGAAAACTAGGCTGCGTGCTTATTTTGAAGGTATATGTATGCCAGGATAATAGGCTCAAACTTTTTTTTTTCCCTTTGTAAATCTAAGGCGATTCGGAAGGATTTTCCTGTGAACAGTGACTCCATCATATTTTGGGGTTTTCATCTTCGATCATTTTAGGCAGCAAATATGACAAGTAGATTGAATAAGGAAGAAACTAGAAAAAGGAAAACCAATTAAGAGGTAAGCCTGAGATAACTAACCTATAAAATTAGTGGAAGAAGACTCAAAATTCTCTAATGACCCACCTAAAGGTAGATACTGAAGTGCAGTAAGCATGTCAATAGTGAAGGGATGGGCTAATAAATCAAGCTGGATAATCATCTGAAAATAAAGATTTTGATGTGAGCTTCAGACCTTGCATTGATTGATAAATGAATATTCCAAAGCTTGTAACTATCACAAATTTTATTTTCATGCACTATTCTGGAATCCTGGATTATAAATTTCAATGAGATTTTCTGTCTCATGGACTTAATTCAGATTATATGGATCTTCTCACAAATTTTGGAAAAGAGAAAATAGAATCAGGTCTCCTAACATCTGCTGTCCTTAGGCCAAAAGGAAACTATTTTCCCCTCTCCCTCCCAAGTATTTTTACATCTAAATGGAAAATATATTTTTAATGAATCTGTTTTTATTTTATTATTAAGCAAAAAACTATTTGTATTTGACTCCCAACCCCACCTGGAATGATTCTTTATTTTACATTACCTTTAACTTTGGCTTTATTATTTTCACAAACATTTTCAGAACTTCTTTGAAAATAACATTAAACGCTTGAGGACATTAGCCAAGTGCAATTCCCTAGGAAACATCAAAGGAAAAGCTGGACTTACTGAGAACAATTTTCCATTGTAATACCCCAAAGTAACAATAACATTTTTGTTAGAGAAAGAGCAAGATGATATTCTGTGCCAAATTATATTCCCTGCTTTCTCCTGTAATTAATGTGCCGCCCATTCCTGCCTCAGTCCCTAAGAGTCATCTGGTCACACACTCAACACCTTTTCACCTTTCTCCAGATACAAATGCCACAGGGTTCAGCCTTTCACTTATTTTATTTTAGACATACTCTGTCTTTTTATTCTTTCCAAATCTCCATATTTGTCATCAGTCTTTGTTAGGATCATTTCCTTATAAATTCAGGGAATAATTCAAAGATTAATACTAACATTTATACCATTTATTGAATGCCTACCATATGCCAAGTATCATGTTCAGGATTTTCCTACCTTCTCTCAACTTATCTGCACAACAAACTCAGGATATAGAAATATGATAAAACAAGCATAGAAAGAGTTAGTGATTTGCCCATGTTCCTATAGCTAGTGAGAAACCTAGCTAGGATTATAGCCAGACTAGAACTCTCAAGTACTGAGCTGTTTTGCCCCACTTATCTAGGGAAATCACTAGGGTTTTCTGTATTTATGGTACAGATCTGACCACAAAGATAAATTCAAGTCTCAAGGCTGAAATTGTTTACTACTAATGAGGATTTTATTAACTTATCCCATAAATTAGAGAAGAAAAGTTTTGGAAGCTTATTCATGAGAAGAAATGTTGCTACACTTTGAAGGAAAAATAATTTGAGTTAGAATCAACCCAAAGTAACCTAGAAAGGGGGTTCTGAGGTGAGACTGACCCACCCAAACTGAGAAACAGTGTGACCTAGCTAAGGTTATTGACTGCACTCTATTCCAATGCTCTGAGCCAGTTCATAGGATACAGGTTGTTAATATTAATAATGTTGGGTAGTCAGTTTCTAATTCTTATTATTTAAAGCAAATTAAATCAACACTACAGACTATTCTTTCTCTAGCGCTAAAATACTATGTAGTGTACTAAACCTTCCTGCTACAGCATTGCATGGGATACAGTAGGAAAATAAAATCATTAGGTAATTCAACTCCAACAGGTTAGTACTAACTATCAACATTTGTTCCCACTAGGTATCTTTGTTAAGCTAAAGGTATAACTTTAACTGATTTGAGCCTTATAGCCTATGCCAAGCATGAAAGACTTTATTTTCTTGGGCTCCAAAATCACTGCAGATGGTGACTGAAGCAATGAAATTAAAGATGCTTGCTCCTTGGAAGAAAAGCTATGACCAACCTGCTGCTGCTGCTGCTAAGTCACGTTAGTCATGTCCGACTCTGTGTGACCCCATAGATGGCAGCCCAACAGGCTCCTCTGTCCCTGGGATTCTAAAGGCAAGAATACTAGACAGCATATTAAAAAGCAGAGACATTACTTTGCCGACAAAGGTTCATATAGTCAAAGATATGGTTTTTCCAGTAGTCATGTATGGATGTGAGATTTGGACCATAAAGAAGGCTGAGCACTGAAGAACTGATGCCTTCAAACTGTGGTGTTGGAGAAAACTCTTGGGAGTCCCTTGGACTGAAAGAAGATCAAACCAGTCAATCCTAAAGGAGATTAACCCTGAATTTCATTGGAAAGACTGCTGCTGAAGCTGAAGCTCCAGTACTCTGGCCACCTAATGCGAAGAGTTGACTCATTGGAAAAGACTCTGATGATGGGAAAGATTGAAGGTGGAGGTGAAGGGAATGGCAAAGAATGAGATGGTTGGATGGCATCACCGACTCAATGGACTTGAGTTTGAGCAAGCTTTGGGAGATGGTGAAGGACAGAGAAAGCTGTTGTGCTGCAGTCCATGCGGCTGCAGAGTTGGACATGACTGAGTGACTGAACCACAACAACAAGCTTTACTTATTCACTGATGGATAAGTTTAAGAAGCCAGAAAACATTTCGAAAGTTAAGAACAGAACTCAGTGGGAGAATGAAGGCACTGGATAACCTAAGCACTCTTGAATATCGGGAGTCAGTGATCCCTTCTATCTTTGAAATCGGAGCACTAATTAGCTCGTTGACTGGGCCTTGAACCACTAAATCCCCTTCCTGACACTGACTCATTTTGTGTCCTGGGCTAGTCACATAACCTTGTTGAACCTCAGTTTCTTCACTTGCAAAATGGGACTAATAATATGTATGGTATAGAGTTGTTATGGAGTTTAATTAGTGTTTCTAAAATACTTTGAGATGATCAGATGAAAGGCGTACTTGAAATTTACAACATTAATTATTATTTTTATTGTATATAACCATTTCAAAATACAAGAAACTGTTGGATGTTATTTTACCATCACCTAACATATTACAGCACAAGCCTCTTTCTGAAAACTGTGCTCTTACAGTCAATATGACTTGCTCATTCATAGATTATTCCCAACGAAATCGAATTGGGAATAATATGGAAAATAGGATAACTAACAGGGATAAGGAAAGGCATAACATATAAGTATTGGTTTGACCAGTTAGAGTAGACACACCTAACAGTTGAAGTAAACACAACAGCAGAAGGGATAATTGAAGGAAACAAAGATATAGCTTGATTGCAAAACAATATAATGGTGCTTCCATTTGAGGAGTGCTTTTCTTCTTAGGAACTCAAAGCAATTTAACAATATTATCTCCTTAATTCCTATAAGGAAGAGAGCGAAGAGGAGTCCAATTTAAAGATGAATAGATGAAGACTTAGTGAATAAGTGGCTTGCCCAAGGTCACCGAGTCCATTGCTAGCAGGAGGATTTAGGCTGTCTTTCTTCTGGACCAGGTCAAAGAGTTTGCTAGAGGTGGGGCTGAAACTAGAACTGAGATGTTTTGCATCTAATAATGATCTGATGTTACCTCTCTTCAAATAAATGGGTTCAGTCTGAGCATAAAGGAATTTTACAAAAGAATCCTTTGCAATATCTAAAAACTCTATTAATGCTTAGATGTTCTTAGCAAGGTTGAATAGGTCTCTCCTGGTTTAACAGTACCTGGTAAAGTATATTTCTTATTACACTGTTTAATTGTTGCAATTTCTATTTCCATTAGTGATGGTGCATATTTCAAAGAAGTTTTATTTTTTAAGGTGCATTTCAGGGCACTGAGGAAAAACTAGTTTCCTCCACGGGTGATTGGAACTTTAGAATATGTTCAATAAGTCATTTATTTCATATAAGGAAATTTTCAAAATGCTTGATTCCAGTCCAAGAATCAGGCAGCACCAGCATGCATTCACCTCAGATAAGTCAGACCTTAAAACTCTCTTGCCACATATGCCTATGTTTTGACTTCCTAAACATTCTGAATACAATTTTCTCCTAAACTTACAAATTAAATTATAAAATGTGGGAGAAATCTCATTGATATTAGATTTGGGTGTCTTACAATATCTGAGGTCACTTGACTGTCAAAAATCACCAAAAATGTTATTTTGTGTTAACTTGATTGGGGTTGTTAGCAGCAGTCTTTTATGTAATTAAGATCCATCAGAGACAACTCATTAATGATATTTCTACAGATTGGTCAAGTATTTCTTACTGATGTGCTATTTTTAAGTTAAAGGCATTCCCCGCTTCTACTCTTTCTTTCAAGGTGTATTGTTTCAAGTTATTTCCTATAAAGACTTAGAAAATATAGAGACAACAGATAAAAATTAAGGACTGGAAAGCATAAAGTGCCAGCTTACTGAAAACCCACCAGAAAAACAATGTATGAAAAACTTCTCCAATGCTATCAAACACACTGAGAAAAGAAATTAATTGATGAGGGATTTGATTAGGTCTAAAAAACTGTCACATTAAGGATGTGTTTATACACTTGCAAGTTAATACATATAATAGCTCATAATTCCTTCTGTTTAATTCATTATTATTTAATTGGCATTTATTATTGAATGAACTTGTGAATAAAATTGTGTGGAGTGGCAATGTCTTTCACCAGGAATCAGTTCCAAACTTTTGAATTGTCTTTTCTTTTTTCTTTTCCTTTCTTTGTTTAGCATCTGGATCCAAAATTGTGATTGTCTTTCATCTAGAATAGTGTTATAGTCCTATTTTACCTAGTTGGCTGCCTGTGACTCACTCCACTGGGGTTCACAAGATTCTGATTAATTAGTGGGGCAAGTTTCTACCCTGAATTATTTATCTCACAATCTCCAGCTTCAAGACTTGTATCAACTCTCTGAGCCAAACAATATAACATACTGAAACTTGTAAAGAGTTCTTTTCAAATAAACTCAGCTTGAAAATAACCAACACCCACACCAGTCTGCAACAGTTCATCCTCTGATTCCCAGACACATCATCAAACAGCGCAGTTATGATATAACCTAGTGTTAATAATCCAATAGCTTGATTTCCCTAGAGATAAGTAAAAAGTATCTTTGTATGGCTTGGATTTTCCCAGCAATATTTAAGAACCTAGAAAAGGTATTGCATTGTAGGTTTCTAAAAAAATGTTTCTGTGGGTAAATTTTCTTAGCCAAAGGATAAGTTGTGTTAATTGCCAAACACCAAGAATCTTCCTTCCCTCTGCCAATTGGCATTGCTTTGGATTTTTCTGTAACAATGCACATCAACTAGACTTCCTTCCTGATCATAATCCCATCTTGGGGTAAGGGAAGAGAGAATAACAATGCTTATACCTGCAGATGAAGAAATTATACTCATGAAGAGACTCAATTTAAAAACATAACTTATAGGAGAAAGCTTAGATGACCTTGGGTATGCTGCTGACTTTTTAGATATAACATCATAGTTATGATTCATGAAAAAATAATAAGCTGGATTGATTAAAATTAAAAACATCTACTCTGCAAAAACAGTGGGAAAATAAGCTACACACTGAGAGAAAATATTTGCAATAGACACATCTGAGAACTCTTACTCAAAATATACAAAGAACTCTTAAAACTCAACAATAAGAAAACAAACACCCCAGTTGAAAATGGCTCAAGTATCCCAACAGACATCTCACCAAAGAAAATACACAGATGGCAAATAAGCATATGAAAAGATGCTCCACATCATATGTAATCAGGGAAATGCAAATTAAAACAACATGGTTCCACTAATGCTTATTAGAAAGGCCAAAAGCTGAACACTGACAACAGCAAATGCTAGTGAGGATGTGGAGCACCAGGAATGCTCATTTATCGTTCATGGGAATAAATATGGTATAGGCACTTTGGAAGACAGTTTTGCAGTTTCTTGTAAAACTAGATATTTCTTACCATATAAGTCAGCAATTATGGCTCCTTGGTATTTACCCAAGAGAGTTGAAAACATCTACACAAAATCTTACACACAGATGTCTATAGCAGTTTTATTTGTAATTGCCAAAACTTAGAAGCAATTAATATGTCCTTCAATAGATAAATGGATAGATTAACTGAAATACATTTTATTTTAGACAAAGGAATCTTAATCAGTGCTAAAAAGAAATAAGCTATACAGCCACGAAAAGGGAGAAACTGAAATGCATACTACTAAACAAAAGAAGCCAATTTTAAAAGGCTACATATTGTATGATTCCAACTATATGACATCCTAGAAAAGGCAAACTATGAAGACAGTAGAAAGATCAGTGGCTTCCAGGGTTTGGGGGTGAAGGGAGCAGTGACTAGGCAGAGCACAGGAGATTTGGGGCAGCAAAAATGCACGTTATGCTATTATAATGATGAATGCATGTCAATATACACTTGCCTAAACCCTCAAAATGTACAATACCAATATTGAACCCTAGGGAAAACTACAGACTTCAGGCGATAGGACATGTCTGTATAGATTCATCAGTTGCAACAAATGTACCAGTCTTGTGAGGGATATTGATAATGAGGATGGGGGCTATGCATGTTGACGGGGTGGGGGTGTATTGAGTACATGGAAAATCTCCATCAGTTCAGTTCAGTTCAATTCAGTCGCTCAGTCGTGTCCGACTCTTTGCGACCCCATGAATCACAGCACGCCAGGCCTCCCTGTCCATCACCAACTCCCGGAGTTCACTCAAACTCATGTCCATCGAGTCGGTGATGCCATCCAGCCATCTCATTCTCTGTCATCCCCGTCTCCTCCCACCCCCAATCACTCCCAGCATCAGACTCTTTTCCAGTGAGTCAACTCGTTGCATGAGGTGGCCAAAGTATTGGAGTTTCAGCTTTAGCATCAGTCCTTCCAATGAACACCCAGGATTGATCTCCTTTACATACCTTCCTCTTAATTTTGTGGTGAACCCAAAACCATTCTGAAAAAAAAAAAAAATCTTGAAATACATACACATATGCACACATTCATGAGCATGCACACTTACCCAGTTTAGAGACTCCAGTGGTTGAGAGCAGAATATATAAAAGTCAGAACTCAGTCCACATTTATGATGGTAGGAAACCCATACTAGATAAAATCAGCATGAGTATGCCATTATGTTGATAAAATCCTATGTAAAACATGATTTTCTGTTTTATTTCTCTGCCTTAAGAAGTTGCCTCAAAACAGTTTTAAGGGCCCTCATGTAAACTCTTAAACATGATCTGCTCCACCTGCAAAATGTTGCATGGACTACTTCTGGGAGCTACAGCTAAGGTATCTAAAAGTTATGAGTCAAGGTATTTCTCCTTGGAGGTGATGAAACCTACCATACCGTAGTGTGAGAAGTTAGGGGTATAGTTGGAAGGTGTCTCCATTAGAGAACAATGCTGGATTCCACCCTGCTGGGACCTCAGCTTGCCTGACAGAGGAGCATCCTTGGTTCCAGCCCTCAGACAGTCAATCTGGCCTCCCCAGCTCTCTTGTAATAGGTTACATAAAGCTTCCTTATTAATGCTTCTCAAATTTCTTTAGTTTTCAATAATGAATAGGGCTAGAGCCACACCACGACTGCTTCTTTAGTTACAAAAACCCCCCTCTTGGTTGAGGAGGCTGCATAATAGTGCAAACTGGAGATCACACCCTGGTCTATACTAACTCAGCAACTCAAAGACCAAGCAGAAAGAATCGCAGGCCAGACTGTCCTCACTCCCTGCAAACCTGCTTCTGGCTCAGCTCGGTGTCCAGTGGACTGACTCATGTAATTACCCCATGGGAATCAGCCCCATGAAGATGGGACTGCCTTTAAATGCCATGGATGAATCCTTAAGCTCCATTATTTATTTTAATAAAACACGGCTGTGCTTGTTTAGTGTTTGTATTTAACAGTAATCAGAACTATATGGACTCTGATTTTCAATGAATGCATGTTAATCATACAGAGGGATGTAATTAATTGGTCTAGTTGAGGAAGCTTTCAGTTCTCAAACACTCTGCCTCTCTTGCTACCTCAAGTCCTCTCACTCCCTCAAGTCCTCTCACTCTGCTGTTTTTGGCCATGCAGGCATTTAAATTATTTTAGCTTTTTTTTTTTTTTTTTTTCTCACAGCAAGTATCAACAGGGACTTTTATGATCCTCCTATAAAGGGATAACAAAATAAACACTGACTATTTTATCATTTCTACTCGATGAAGTTTCCTAATATGAAGTTTTCTTGTGAAGGTCTGTCTGGGTTTATCAAATATAAAATGATAAAGCTTATAACTCATTTGCATCCAAACACTGCAGAGGCTTCTTCTAAGGCCCGTTGCTGCCTGTGTTCACGACTTACTGTTATGTGGGTAGATGCTTTCACTCTCTGAGGACTTCTTGGCTTAGATATTAAATCATGATCAGATACACACCCTGAGTGACATTTTTCTCTTCTTAATTCCCACATAAAACTCCCACTGAAGAGATGGAGAAGATTCATGTGTGTGGGAGACTGACTTGGTATTCGCAAAGGTTTTTAACCAACAAGGAGGAGTTGTATTTTGTCTGCTCACGAGGCATCAACACATATAATAATCTCCCCTCCTGGCATCAACAACCCAGTTTCAGTTCAGAAACTAGAATGATTAGTATTGCACGTGCTCCAGAATATAGGCATACAGTCTCTATTGAAAGCATTTGGTTTTTCTAGAATTTAACAGCACAGCTATTAATGTAAAGCAAGCTCAATATGGTAAAATCCTACGCAGCTTGAAAACTCAGCGGTAGGAGTTGAAATCAGCCTGCCCAGCTGACAAGTGACTCAATACTAAAGTTTAATTGTCTTTGCTGTTTGCCAGTAACTAGAAGCAGGTACTTATCTGCACCTTACCACGCTGGTTCACCAGCATTTTTCAGTTGGGAAAGTAACTACATGAACTACAGAGGCTATGCTGGATGAAAATAGGTGTATTATCATTGGCATTTTGGGCAAGCCTTTGGCATTTTACTGCTCTGGCTTGGCACACAAGAGCATTGCACTGTGTGTGAAGAGATCAGCCAAGATGATGAGATGCTGGCCTCCCTCCAAAATTTCAAGTGGCTTACACCCAGTATCGGCTAGAAAGGCACTTGTTCACACATAGGTTGACATTCTCAGCTTAGAAAAGCCTGGGAACTTACCTTCTTTCAGTCACTCACACTCTTATACACATTTACAACTATAAAACTTGATTTCTATTATAAAACACTGTTTCCAACAGGAGAATAAATCATGAACTAAACTCACAGAATAAAGATTACTGATTTATGTGATTGAATAAGATTCAGTGTTTAAATTTTGAGTCATGAAACAGTGGAGGCTTTGAAACCTGAGTACTAATGTATTTTTAGTTAAGCTCTCAATTTTTCTGTTATGTCATTAATATTTTAGAACACATAAAATCCCCAGGCAATTATCAAAAATCATTTCAATCTTTCTGCCTACCGTCTCTCCTCACAAGTCCCCTACCAAACCACTAACAGAAGGAAGAACGACTATGTGTTTCATCCCCTCTATTTTTCTCTCCTCCCAAGAACTGACTATGAATAGGGAAATAAACCAGCAATGAATGGGAGGAGCCATAAGATAACTGATCTCTTGGAAAATCAAGAGCAAACAGTACTTCTCTGAAGGAAATAGCTTCCCTGTGGTAAATGAAGGGGATGTTTTGCTCCACACAAGGCTTCTTGATTAGAAGAAACTCTGTTCTATGAAACAATAAACCTGACAATGAATGCATTAATAGTTAGAATATTGGGGACCACTTCAGGCCATCAGTGGCCTTTGGCAAACCACTTGACATTTTGGAGCTTCAATTTCTTCACCAGGATTCAGTTTACATATTTTTAAGTACCCTTATACACCTGAATTCTTTGTCATAACCTTTGGACTGCCATTTGTACAATGACTTTTCCATTGCACTTTCCTGGAAGAACTGGGGAATCAAATTCTCTCACTTTATCCTCTTATTTACAAATCCAGTGGTGAAGAAAAGATGGTGCTCATGCTTCCCTATGCCTTTTTCAGAAGGAGAAATGTATCTTCTTTCAAGTCTTTCCACACTATTGAGTTCTCTTATGGCTTTTAAAATTAGCACAGAATATCTGTAATATCAGAAATACGTAGAAACATATTTGCCACCACCAATAAACGACTGGATAGCACTCTTATTCCCTCCATTCCAGCTCTTTGCATCTTTTTAAGATGTCATGGCCCTAGAGAAATAATAATAATATATTTTGACATGGCATTTTTTGGTATAAAGGAAGTTAGGATGGTAATTCTTAGTACTTGTTTATCCAGAATTGCCTTGACGCTCCTTCTTGTATTCAAGGCTCAGGAAAGGAAAAAGTACTTCTATACTAAAGGAAAAGAAGAAAAAAATCTCTTTACCTACCCTATCTCAGCCTCAATCACAATTCATGACCATCTAACTACTTTCCAAAGCAGTCTTTTTCTTTAACATTACATTTATCACACCACAAAACAATGACCATCTGGATCCTTTGTAATCCTGATAAGACATTCTTATCTCCTATCACTGAAGTCCTAACACTTTCAGAATAAATCATATTTACAATAAGGAAAGAAAATTTATTGTAAGGAGACATTCATTATAATGAAGTAGGTCTCCCAGCACCAATAATAAAGTACTAATTGAAATAGATTAGAGGATTTCAGAACTGTAATAGCTGTTATTTATTTACACAGATCTTGTGCTTCCATGGTGACTCAGAGGGTAAAAAATCTGCCTGCAATGTGGGAGACCCATGTTTCATCCCTGGGTTAAGAAGATTCTCTGGAGAAGGAAATGGCTATCCATTCCAGTGTTCTTGCCTGGAGAATTCCATGGATAGAGGAGCTTGGCCAGCTATAGTTCATGGGGTTACAAAGAGTCATTCACAACCGAATGACTAACTCACACACACACACAGTATGCCTTTAACTCAGTTTATTGTGTGGCCAAATAAAAACAAGTTCTAGACAACCCAGGCTGATTCATGGTCAGTGTCCCAGGAGCCCTGGCTTCATTTCTACTTTGACTCTCACACCTACATTGGTCTTGCATCCACCTGACTTGAGGATACTGAATTTATTGTGGGATTTTGGCCCCATACACTTACCTCTTGGATACATTTTGATGTTAACCCTCAATTCTGGACACAACTGGGCACTAACTCAAGTCTTATTCTACCTCAGATCACAGAGGAAGTGACTTTCCTGATCTAATTCCAACCCCAGAGCCAATGCAATGGCAGGTCTTTTGTTTTATGCTCTGACAGTACCTTAGTGGGCCTCTTGCAGGGGGATTGGCCCCTGTTCAGCAGCCAGTAGGCTATGAGGCCAATCAGTCCATAAAGGCTATGGCTGGGCATTGGACTAAACGTACAGAAGGAATCGGTACAATATGACAGACCAAAGAACGCAGTCTGGCTGGGGATTTATGAACTAGTTCTGTCAATTCACTTAGTGTGCATTTAGTATATTGTTGAAAGGAAGAGAAAAGAAAAAGAGAGGAAATAAAAGTGATTCCAAATAAATACAGATTCATATCTGCTCCTTTACTAAATATTTACCAATCCAGAAAGCATCTTACATTAGTGGTTCTTTTGTTACATGTTGGAATCACCTGTAAAGCTTTAAACAAGCAAACAAACTTATTCCTGGTTCCCTCCTGCAGATTCTTATTTAATTTGTTTATGGAAGAGCCAAGATATAGGAATATTTAAATACCCAAATTTAGAATTCAATACTTCTTGAAATTAGTGTATAAAAATCACCTGGTAATTTTGTATATTTTGTTCACACTTGCAATTCCTAGTGTAAGAATAGCAACTGAATCAACAAATCCTGATTCTGCAGATGAGCACAGAGAGGTTAAATAATGCACATGAAGTCATAGAGTCAACAGGTGGCAGAGTGGGGATTCACGCTCTGGTGTCTTAGCTTTGGCCCTTCTACCACAGAACAGGCCTCGAGTTTAAGAGAAGATCTTTTCTTTTGAATGCCATTATGTTCACCATGTCAAGTCTAGTTCTTAACTCTACTGGGTATGGCTAAAATTAGTTTAAAAAATGAAACAAGAACTTGAGCGTGGAGACCTAGGTCTAGGATAGAAAAAGGATCCTTGTGCACACATAGATTGTTTCATTCTTTCAATGATGTTGAGAGCTAAGTGTGATGGATCCCCTGAAGCTTAGGAAGGTTCTCCAGGGGTCCAAATCACAAAACCAGTGCCTCACTTTAAGAACTTGAATTCAAGTGCTCAGATTCTACTTCTGGTGATTTTTTACTCTTCATTTACCTCTTTAGGTTAAAAAGCTTTCTCTCTTTAATTCCTTGGAAGGAAAGTTATGACCAACCTTGATAGTATATTAAAAAGCAGAGACATTACTTTGCCAACCAAGGTCCGTCTAGTCAAGGCAATGGTTTTTCCCGTGGTCATGTATGGATGTGAGAGTTGGACTGTGAAGAAAGCTGATCGCCGAAGAATCGATGCTTTTGAACTGTGGTGTTGGAGAAGACTCTTGAGAGTCCCTTATACTGCAAGGAGATCCAACCAGTCCATTCTAAAGGAGATCAATCCTGGGTGTTCATTGGAGGGACTGATGCTAAAGCTGAAACTGCAATACTTTGGCCACCTCATGCGACGAGTTGACTCACTGGAAAAGACTCTGATGCTGGGAAAGGTTGGGGCGGGAGGAGAAGGGGACGACGGAGAATGAGATGGCTGGATGCCATCACCGACTCTGTGGACATGAGTTTGAGTGTACTCCGGGAGTTGGTGATGGACAGGGAGGCCTGGCGTGCTGTGATTCATGGGGTCGCGGAGAGTCGGACACGACTGAGCGACTGAACTGAACTGAACTCTTTAATTCCTAATGATTTTGACTTACTAAAACTAAGTAAGCAAAGATATTACATCTTTTCATTCATCTCTCAGTATATATTTATTCTGTGCCTGTTACCATCATGAGTTCTGGGGACACAGAAAATCCCTAGCCGTGAAAAGCCCAAGGCCTAGGCTGAAGGACAGATATAAAAACAAACAACAACAAAGGAGATGGTGGCCCCATTGAGCTGTATCTGAGACCCATGCAAGAAAAGCAAGAATTCTTCTTGAAGGATCTGGGAAGGTTTTTCAGAAGAAGATCCCATACAGAGCATGTTCAATGATGTCTTCATGACAACATGTTGGGGGCCTCGTGGGGCTGCCTTCTTTTTCACTGCCCCCTCTAACCTGTGTTCTGCTCATGTAGTTTAGAGTCCTCCAGTTTTCTCACTCTTTAGTGCCTCTGCTCATCCTGGATGCCCTTCAGTTCCTTTTCTTCCTGAATCAGATCTACTCCTCTAATATTGGTTGTGCAAGCCTCATCTTTTAAGGAAGCCTCTTCTGACCACCACCCAATCACCAGCACTCTTTTCTTTAAACCTGAACTATATCCCATCTCAAACTTATATCTATAAAATACTTATGTCATTTCTCCTGAATTGTTACATGTTGTCTCCCTCTAGCAGACTAGAAACCATTATCTTCAGAGACCATGTCTTTATCATCTGTTAGCCTCTGTGTATAGAAGTGTGTGTGCTTTTCGAGGTGGTTCATCTGTTCACCAGTTTTCAAATACATGTATGGATCAGTTGCACTTAACTGAAGAATACACCATAACAGCGGTGAAGAGCCTGTGTCTGTAATTAACCACAGAGTTGCAAGAGCAAACGAAACATTTACAGGTAGCAAGAACAGAACGTGAACACAGAGTGACAGAGAAATAAACAGTAATGATTCCTGGCATTTGTACACCCCCTTTCTTACCCCAAATTCTTTCACATATTTTACCAGTAATGTTGAAGAAGCTGAAGTTGAACAGTTCTATGAAGACCTACAAGAACTTCTAGAACTAACACCCAAAAAAGATGTCCTTTTCATTATAGGGGACTGGAATGCAAAAGTAGGAAGTCAAGAGTTACCTGGAGTAACAGGCAAATTTGGCCTTGGAGTACAAAATGAAGCAGATCAAAGGCTAACAGTTTTGCCAAGAGAATGCACTGGTCATAGCAAACACCCACTTCCAACAGCTCAACAGAAGACTCTACACATGGACATCACCAGATGGTCAATACCAAAATCAGATTGATTATATTCATTGCAGCCAAAGATGGAGAAGCTCTATATAGTCAGCAAAAACAAGACTGGGAGCTGACTGTGGCTCAGATCATGAACTCCTTATTGCCAAATTCAGACTTCAGTTGAAAAAAGTAGGGAAAACCACTAGACCATTCAGGTGCAACCTAAATCAAATCCCTTATGATTACACAACGGAAGTGACAAATAGACTCAAGGGATTAGATCTGATAGACAGAGTGGCTGAAGAACTATGGATGGAGGTTGGTGATATTGTACAGGAGATAGGGATCAAGACCATTCCCAAGAAAAAGAAATGCAAAAAGGCAAAATGGTTGTCTGACAAGGCCTTACAAATAGCCAAGAAAAGAAGAGAAGCTAACAGCAAAGAAGAAAAGACAAGACATACCCATTTGAATGCAGTTTCAAAGAATAGCAAGGAGAGAAAAGAAAGTCTTCCTCAGCAATCAATGCAAAGAAACAGAGGAAAACAATAGAATGGGAAAGACTAGAGATCTCTTCAAAAAAATTAGAGATACCAAAGGAACATTTCATGTAAACATGAGCACAATAAAGGACAGAAATGGTATGGACCTAACAGAAGCAGAAGATATTAAGAAGAGGTGACAAGAATGCACAGAAAAACTGTACAAAAAAGATCTTCATGACCCAGATAACCACGATGGTGTGATCACTCACCCAGAGCCAGACATCCTGGAGTGCGAAGTCAAATGCACTTTAGGAAGCACCACTATGAACAAAGCTAGTGGAGGTGATGGAATTCCAGTTGAGCTATTTCAAATCCTAAAAGATGATGCTGTGAAAGTGCTGCACTCAATATGCCAGCAAATTTGGAAAACTCAGCAGTGACCACAGGACTGGAAAAAGTCAGTTTTCATTCCAATCCCAAAGAAAGGCAATGCCAAAGAATGCTCAAACCACTGCACAATTGCACTCATCCCCCATGCTAGCAAAGTAATGCTCAAAATTCTCCAAGGCAGGGTTCAACAGTATGTGAACCATGAACTTCCAGATGTTCAAGCTGGATCTGGAAAAGGTCGAGGAACCAGAGATCAAATTGCCAACATCTGTTGGATCATTGGAAAAGCAAAAGAGTTCCAGAAAAACTTCTACTTTTGCTTTATGGACTACACCGAAGCCTTTAACTGTGTGGATCAAAACAAACTGTGAATACCATACTACCTTACCTGCCTCCTGAGAAATCTGTATGCAGGTCAAGAAGCAACAGTTAGAATTGGACATGGAACAACAGACTGGTTCCAAATGGAGAAAGGAGTACATCCAGGCTGTATATTGTCACCCTGCTTATTTAACTTATATGCAGAGTACAGGTACATCATGAAAAATGCTGGGCTGGATGAAGCACAAGCCGGAATCAAGATTCCCAGGAGAAATATCAATAACCTCAGATATGCAGATGACACCACCCTTATGGCAGAAAGTGAAGAACTAAAGAGCCTCTTGATGAAAGTGAAAGAGGAGAGTGAAAAAGTTGGCTTAAAACTCAACATTCAGCAAACTAAGATCATGGCATCTGGTCCCATCACTTCATGGGAAATAGATAAGGAAACAGTGGAAACAGTGACAGACTTTATTTTGGGGGGCTCCAAAATCACTGCAGGTGGTGACTGCAGCCATGAAACTAAAAGATGCTTGTTCCTTGGGAGAAAAGCTATGACCAACATAGACAGCATATTAAAAAGCAGTGACATTACATTGCCAAAAAAGGTCCATCTAGTCAAAGCTATGTTTTTTCCAGTAGTCATGCATAGATGTGAGAGGTGGACTATAAAGAAATCTGAGCACTGAAGAACTGATGCTTTTGAACTGTGGTGTTGGAGAAGACTCTTGAGAGTCCCTTGGACTGCAAGGAGATCCAACCAATCCATCCTAAAGGAAATCAGTCCTGAATATTCATTGGAAGGACTGATGCTGAAGCTGAAACTCCAATATTTTGGTTACCTGATGGGAAGAACTGACTTTTTGGAAAAGACCCTGATGCTGGGAAAGATTGAAGGCCGGAGGAGAAGGGGACGACAGAGGATGAGATGATTGGACGACAGAGGATGAGATGATTGGATGGCATCACCGAAGCAATGGATGTGACTTTACTCCAGGAATTGGTGAAGTTGGACAGGGAAGCCTGGTGTGCTGCAGTCCATGGGGTCGCAAAGAGTCAGACATGAGTGAGCAACTGAACTGAACCTTCTTTTATCTTAATAATAATGATATAAAGTATGGAGTATACTTCCTTACACTTTAGAGGAGGTGAAACTCAGACGTAGGAAGACTAACTGACTTATCTATTATCTGTTTATGACTAAATAAGGACTCAAATTGGATCTCTTAATGCTATATCTATGGCCTTATAGTATGACATGAATGATGGTCTGATGCATTTGTGCATTTTTGACACATCGTTCATTTAATAGTCATGACATATGAAAGGTACAATACTGATTCTGGTACTTAAGAACAAATGAATGAAAGTTACAATCCTCAAGAAAGTAGAAATTTAATAGGTAATTGCACAATTGTATCTCAGTGTGATGTGTTAAAGTCAGACTGAATGTTTCTACCAAAAAATTCACATGTTGAAACATAATTCCCAATGTGATGGTATTTGGAGGTGGGTCCTTTGGGAGAGAAGTAGGTCATAAAGGTGGAACTTTCAAGAATGTGATTAGAGTCCTTATAAAAAAGAACCAGAGAACTCCCTTTCTTTCTCAGCCATATGAAAATACAGCAAGAAGATAACTAACTATCCACAGCAAGAGGGCTCTCACCAGACATCAAATCAGCTGGCACCTCAATCTTGGACTATGAAGAATGTATTTCAGTTCAGTTCAGTTCAGTCGCTCAGTTGTGTCTGACTCTCCGTGACCCCGTGAATCACAGCACGCCAGGCCTCCCTGTCCATCACCAACTCCTGGAGTTCACTCAAACTCAAACTCATGTCCACAGAGTCGGTGATGCCATCCAGCCATCTCATTCTCTGTCATCCCCTTATCCTCCCGCCCCTAATCTTTCCCAGCATCAGAGTCTTTTCCAGTGAGTCAACTCATCTCATGAAGTGGCCAAAGTATTGCAGTTTCAGCTTTAGCATCAGTCCTTCCAATGAACACCCAGGATTGATCTCCTTTAGAATGGACTGGTTGGATCTCCTTGCAGTCCAAGGGACTCTCAACAGTCTTCTCCAACACCACAGTTCAAAAGCATCGATTCTTCGGCGATCAGCCTTCTTCACAGTCCAACTCTCGTATCCATACATGACCACGGGAAAAACCATAGCCTTGACTAGACGGACCTTTGTTGGCAAAGTAATGTCTCTGCTTTTTAATATATTATTAAGGTTGGTCATAACTTTCCTTCCAAGGAGTAAGCGTCTTTTAATTTCATGGCTGCAATCAGCATCTGCAGCGATTTTGGAGCCCCAAAAAATAAAGTCTGACACTATTTCCACTGTTTTTCCATCTATTTCCCATGAAGTGATGGGACCAGATGCCATGATCTTTGTTTTCTGAATGTTGAGCTTCAAGCCAACCTTTTCACTCTCCTCTTTCACTTTCATCAAGAGGCTTTTGAGTTCCTCTTCACTTTCTGCCATAAGGGTAGTGTCATCTGCATATCTGAGGTTATTGATATTTTTCCCAGCAATCTTGATTCCAGCTTGTGCTTCTTCCAGCCCAGCATTCCTCATGATGTACTCTGCATAGAAGTTAAATAAGCAAGGTGACAATATACAGCCTTGACGTACTCCTTTTCCTATTTGGAACCAGTCTGTTTTTCCATGTACAGTTCTGACTGTTGCTTCCTGACCTGCATACAGGTTTCTCAAGAGGCAGGTCAGGTGGTCGGGTATTCCCATCTCTTTCAGAATGTTCCACAGTTTATTGTGATCCACACAGTCAAAGGCTTTGGCATAGTCAATGAAGCAGTAATAGATGCTCTTCTGGAACTCTCTTTCCTTCTCCATGGTCCAGCAGATGTTGGCAATTTGATCTCTGGTGCCTCTGCCTTTTCTAAAACCTGCTTGAACATCTGGAAGTTCACGGTTCACATATTGCTGAAGCCTGGCTTGGAGAATTTTGAGCATGACTTTACTAGCGTGTGAGATGAGTGCAATTGTGCGGTAGTTTGAGCATTTTTTGGCATTGCCTTTCTTTGGGATTGGAATGAAGACTGAGTCACAGTCTATGGTATTAATATTATATCAGCGATAATGCACTAAGATAGCTACATAAAGGCATATTTAAAGTGTCATAGGGACTCACTGGAGCCAGGGAGTGAGTTAAGCAAGAAGACAGGATTAGGGGTGATGAGAGAGAGAATTTGCTCAGCAAAGGCTCCCTTGGGGAAACAATGCTTGAAGAACATGTTCTGATTTGATTTTACACAAAGGCACAGAGTGGTACAGGTGGATGGCACAATCTTTCTGCAGTGACTGCCATGGCTCCTAAAATTGCTACTTCCCCCAAAGATCAGCTCTCATGTCCATATCCTTCTTCACTGGAAGACTCAATTCTTCCTGCTGTTTGGAGAGTTGTCAGCAGTCAGCTTTTAATTGTGAGCTTCAAGATTGTCTCAGCTGCTGAGCCCTCTCATCCATGGTCATGCCCTTTTCCGTGAACATCCACATCCAATACCAGATCAGTTCAAGAATACAAAGTACTGACCATTATGGCCCAACCCAAGATACCTATGAATGACCATGTTAGCTCCAAGGATCCTTACGATGCTGGCTGAGGCTGTAGTTACGCTTGCATGTCAGCTCAACTTTTCCTTTTGCCCAATCCTACTTCATTCCCCTCCCTTCTACAGGTGTCCTATATTCTAGTCCTGGTCTTTGGATTTCTATGCCTTCCTGCAGCAGAGAAAGAGATCCTTTTTATATGCTACCAAGAAAGCTTTCTACTTTCACAACTGCTTTTTGTCAAGTGTTAATTTCTATAGGCTTTTGTTTTCTTTCTTCCAGACAAGGAGTTTAGAAAGTAACAGTACAATTCCATTGTACTGTTTAATAAATAAATAATAAATAAATAAAGCAAGTTCTAATCTCCAGCTCAGGGTCTGTCTGCTTCCTGGGAAAACTCACCCTTGACAGTTGGTACCAGGAGTGCTCTAAAGATGTAGGAAGGAAGACCTTTAGCTGGCAATGAGAACTTCCTCCCTGATGGCAGGGGGAGAACAGACAGCCCTGGCACTGGGTGAAGGGATAGGTATTCACATTATCACTGGCAAACTGAGATGGTATAAAGGTGCGTGAGATGTACTGCTGCTGCTGCTGCTGTGTCACTTCAGTCGTGTCTGACTCTGTGCGACCCCATAGACGGCAGCCAACCAGGCTCCCCCATCCCTGGGATTATCCAGGCAAGAACACTGGAGTGGGTTGCCATTTCCTTCTCCAATGCATAAAATTGAAAAGTGAAAGTGCAGTTGCTTAGTCGTGTCCGACTAGCCAGTACTATATGACGCATTTGACAAAAAGAGATAATAGAAACTATAAAAACAATGGAATTGTACTGTTACTTTCTAAACTCCTTGTCTGGAAGAAAGAAAACAAAAGCCTATAGAAATTAACACTTGACAAAAAGCAGTTGTGAAAGTAGAAAGCTTTCTTGGTAGCATATAAAAAGGATCTCTTTCTCTGCTGCAGGAAGGCATAGAAATCCAAAGACCAGGACTAGAATATAATCATCAAAGGAGCCAAACTCTGAATCAAGGCTAAACTCCTAATCAAGACATATCTTCTATGTTAAGATTAGGGCCCTCACTAGGAAAAATATGACGCTGGCACACTGAGTAGGTATCTAAGTGGAGGCCCACAAAAGTCCAAAATCCTTAGCTTCCCCCAAACCCTATATGACAGCAGAAGTGCCTGTTGCCCACCTACGATCAAAAGCTTTCATCCCTCTCCTCTTGTAAGAGGAAATGCAGAGGCCTTCTCTCTGCAGGACGATGTATACACTCCCTCAGGATACACTCCTACCTCCCATGATAGCCAGTGGACTTACAGCTGAGATTTTTTAAAATTACCACTTTTATTTGTTTTTCAATTGATTGTAAAATTGAAATGAATCAGTATTTTTGATCTGAAGGCTTCCCAGGTGGCACTAGTGGTAAATAATCCTCCTGCAAGGCAGAAGACACAAGAGACGTGGGTTCAATCCCTGAGTCAGGAAGATCCCCTGGAGGAGGAAATGGCAACACTCTCTAGTATTCTAGGCTGATAAAATTCCATGACAGAGGAGCCTGGTGGGTGACAGTCCATGGGTCACAGAGTTGGACACAACTGAACATGCATGCACACACATATTTGATTTGCAATATCACGTTAGTTTTAGCTATACAGAAGATTGATTCAGCATTTTCACAGATTCTGCTCCATGAAAGCTTCTAAAAGAAAATGGCTATAATTCTTTGTGATGTATAATATACCCCTGATACCTATCAATTTTATACATAGTAGTTTGTGTCTGTTAGTCCCACACCTTTAACTTCCCCCTCTTCCTTTCCCTCTCCCCACTGGTAACCACTGATTTGTCTTCTATGTCTGTGAGTCTCTTTCTGTTTCGCTACATATATATTCATTCATATTATTTTAGGTCCCACATACAAACAATATTATACATTATCTTTCTCTGACTTATTTCATGAAACATAATAATCTCTAGGTCTATCCATGTTACAATAAATAGCATCACTTCATTATTTTTTGTGGCTAGCATTCCACTCTATAGCTAAAACATATCATCTTTAAGATTGCTATTCAGTCACTAAATCTTATCCAGTTCTTTGCAACCCCATGGACTGCAGCATGACAGGCTTCCCTGTCCTTCACTATCTCCCAAAGTTTTCTCAGACTTGTACCCATTGAGTTGGTGATGCCCTCCAACCATCTCATCCTATGTCACCCCTTCTTCTCCTGCCCTTCATCTTTCCCAGCATCAGGGTATTTTCCAATGAGTTGGCTCTTACCATCACGTGGCCAAAATAGTTTAAGTTGCACCATAACCAATACAGGGACGTACCAAGCCTGATAAGGGAAAGAGAGGATACTTTCTCAGGATACAGGACTCCGAGGGATAGTGCAGACTCAACTCTCTGTATCTGGCCATATACTTTGTGTAGAGAGAGAAGTGGCCCAAGGTTGGACTAGATATACGAACTCATGGGCAGTAGCCAATAGCTTGGCTATTAAGGTTTGGAAAAGAAAACAGATGAAGATCAGAGACAAGGAAATCTAGGGTAGAAGTATCTGAATGAATATGACAGTGTGCATAAATTATAAAAATCTTTTATCATATGACCACACCCACCAATAGCATCCAACACAGAGAAAATACTAAACAATATGTAGCAAAAATGACTCAGCCTGTTGACATCAGCCAGCCTTTGTCATTGTCAATTCCAAAGCTAAAAAAAAGGGTAATAGAGTAAGCTGAGGTGGTAAAAATGAAGGTTATATACATGCCCAAGAGCATGGATTTCCCCTCACCAAGGCCAATTTAGCTATTGGTGCCACTGAATATCCAACCTTCCAGAAACAGAGACCAATATTGACTCCCTGTTGTCACATCATCCCTTGAGAAAACCAACTTGCTACTTGTTTGCCTTTCTTGCTGGCAGAGGCTTAGCCAATACGACAATCTAAGGGTTTATGGAGTTTGATCCACTGGTATGGGATTTCATATGTCATTGTATCAGAGAAACTCATGATAGAGAAAACAGGTGTGAAAGTTGACCCATAACCATAATATCCTCTGGGCATATTATACATCTCACTACACAGAAGCTAAGTAGCCTGATAGAGCACTGGAATATCTCTCTGAAGGAACAGCTGAAGTTTCAGCTCAATGATTTACCAGGATGGAGTGTCATCCTCTAAGACTAGTATACACTTTGAATCAAAGGCCTTCATATGGTACTATAACCCCAAAAGAAAAATACATGGTTATAAGAACTGAGAAAAAGGGAAAAAAAAAGTAGTTCAACCTCTCTTCTTTCCCAGTGACCTGCTTGAATACTGTGTGCATCCTTTCTTTGCAGCTCTGCGTTCTGTGGGCCTATAGATCCTAATTGTTAAAAAGAGAGCTTTTTTTTTTTTTTTTACTAATGGATACAGTAACAATCCCTTTGTATTATGAGCTATAACTGCAGCCTGGGCATTCAGGCTTCTTGTGGTAAGGAACCAGCTGGCAAGAGAAGGAGTCATTGTTTTGGCAGGGCAACTGACCAGTCATCAGGTAGGAGGGCTGCCATTCCACAATGGGGCATAAAGGAATAAGTCTGGCACCTAGGTGATCTATTTGGGCATCTCTTTTTCCTTTCTTCCCAGTTATAATGACAAATGGACAAGCACAGCAATCCTGGTTTGAGAAGGGCATGGTGACTGAGACAGAATACTCAGGGTTGCAGAGATGGAAGATGAGAGAGAGGAAAAATCTAGAATCAATAGTGGAGGAGGGAGGCAATGAGTATAAGTTGTGACCTTGAGACCATGCACTGGGCTGTAGTTTGTCCTACTAACTTCCTGAATTTAGTTTACCCTAAGTTTAGAAGCATCCTAAAGAGCTGCTCCTTAAGTATAGATTGAGAAGTAAGACGAATGGAGCAAAGAGTAGGCACCACCCAGATCCATACACATCTTCTTTCAATAAGAGATTCTTGTCCCAGCTATCAGGAATGCTGCCAGCAGACAGTCATCAGCTTTCAACCCCTTCAGCCTTTCCTTAGCTGCAAAGAGAGTTCTCATTCAAGGTTATTCCCATTCTAGGTTGCCCACATGTGATGACTGACTGACACTGGAATAAAAAAGCCTGACAATCTCAGTCTAATTCAAGACAAATCTGAAGGGCACAGATCCCCATGGAGTTGATCAAGGTTATTTTTGTGTCTGTGTCTCACCTCAATATCTTCTTCTTCCCAATCCTATTCCCCTTCCCAGCCTTCCTGGAATCTTGGTCCCTAGGATGCTCTGTAATAACATTCCATGCTCTAAACTCCATCTCAGAGTTTCTCAGTGTACCCTAATCTGAAAATGATGAGAATGACTGTAGAGAGAAATAAAAAATTCTGAGTCATTTGCCTATTGGAGAAAGCAAACACTTTTTATTTATGAAAGCACTATGGCAGTAGGGTGTTAAGAAGCCAAGAGCAGCTTCTTAATGGAAGCTTGGGCAGCTTTGTCTTCCTCTCCACTAGAAGTACTGTCAAGATATAAGGGGTGGGAAATAGCACATGGGTAGTGGGAAAGAATTGGCCATGTGACCAACCCTATACATCATGCAGATGAAGAAAGATGTCTGATAATGGTTTCTGGATTTCTGCTCAACCAACACTTTGTATAAGGCTTTTACTTGAGATGGAAAAGAGACCCATGGAGACTACCCTGGGTCAACTCCAGAGCAAGTCCTGCCATTTAGATAGAAAAGACATAAGCATGTCCTTTCCTCTATGCTGACAGCTCTCAGAGGCAGCACTTGACCCCAGAGACCGCAGAGACTCACATAAGGAAGCACAGGAATGAGTGCAGCCATCAATGCCTTAACAGAGATTGTAACTGGCCAACTTTCCAGCTCAAATGACCATAATCTTGGCACACAAGTAGAATTCTGAGGACAGACGGAAACCTTCAAATGTTTATGTAATTTTCTACAGGGGAAGAGTTTGCTGATTCTAGGAAGGGCGGGCTCCCCAAGATTAGCTAGCCAACTCCGGTGATTACCCTGAGCCTTAATGCTTTGGAAGTTCACCTTTAAAATTTCTTGTCTGAGATTTAATGTACAATGGGCAATTCATTCATTTCCTCCCAGAGGATCTAGCACATGTGACTGTCTCCTGCGAAAGGCAATTATCACCTCAAGGTGGTCTGCCTGAAATGCTTCTCGAATACTGATTTAGAGGAAGTCAGCCCATGTGACTATCTCAGGAGGCTAATCACAAGATTGGGAAACAAGCATCCTGAGGAATTTTCACAATATACTTCTCAGTGAAGCAGACACAACTTCAAAACCCAGAAAATGTTTTCCTAAATTCTCTGATTTTCATTTATTTCCAGGATACCAGAATTTCTATCACTTTGCTATAATCATCTGTAAACTCATTTCCTTGAGGCTTAAAATCATGTTTACTTTCTATTACAAATGCACAAAGCTATCCATACTCAATACTTCATGGCTCAGATGGTAAAGAATCTGCATGCAATGCAAGAGACCCAGGTTCGATCCCTGGGTCAGGAAGATCCCCTGGAGAAAGGAATGGCAACCCCCTCCAGTATTCTTGCCTGGAGAATTCCATGTGAAAGAGGATCCCGGTGGGCTACATTCCATGGGGTCGCAAAGAGTCAGACACAACTGAGCGACTAACACATACACACATCCATACTCAGGTGGCTCCTAGAAAAGGCATATCCTTGATTTGTGGATGGGATCTTTGAAAGCTATACTTAAACTGAAAAGGAATGCTGAAATGGGCGAAGGACTGAGAGAATATGGCTCCAAGTGCTTTTTCTCTGCAGGAAGTGATTCTATTGCTGAGCATCTCCTTTCTGTAGGGTTCCGTCCAATGCTGCCTCCTCCATAATGTACTCCTCATCATCCCGACCTGATTTAACCTCCTGTGTGTCTGTGACTTAGGATTCTTATTCATCTTTTATCACAGCCCTTACTATAGACTTCCTGTTCATGGCTCTCAACCCACTTCCTCAAGAACAAGGACCATGTAGTCTATATCTGAGGCTTGATTAGAGTGCCTTGCGTATATTAAGTATTGCTTATGTACTGTTGAAATAAATCCAAGTGATGGGATTGTGCTATAGGAGTGGTTCTTCCAGAACATAGAAGAGTGCAGAATTGGAGGGCATATTCCCCTTTGTTTTTGAAAAAGACTTAAGCCAGCTCTCAGGATTTCTACATAATTATTTGATGTTGGCAATTGGCCTTTAATTTTCCATCTCAAAATTGAATGCTTGTTTCCCACCTGCTTTTCAGTAGAAATAATACAAAAAATCACAATGGTAATGTTTGTGAGATGTTCTAAGGTCTTTTTAAAAAGTCTTAAGATATTGTTTCTCTACTGGAATAAAAGTCAGTTTTTTCTGGAAGGATGTTCACATCCATAAAAGCAAATGGAGAGGTGAAATCATGAGGGAGTTTATATATTGGCAATAAAGCAAATAATCCTGACCTACACATGTTAGGGAAATATCAAAAGCCAAGAGATTAGCTAGAGCAGCTTGCTGCATACCTGTGTAGGTGGGAAGCACACCAGTATCAAGGGGTATGCTGGCAGAGAGCAGGAAGGCAGTTTGAATGTCCTGTTATAGAACAAAGGGAAGCATTCAAGTTGAGAAATATAATAATCATGGAAAAAACTGCACAAGGTGAGCCAAGAGCAGTTCTGAGGAAGCTGAGCTGTAGGTGAAAGCATCCAGGTTGGGAAAACAAGAAAAACAAATCTCAGAGAGGAGGAAGAGGCAGAGAGAAGCTTAGGTAAATATTAGTCAAGTCAGGAGAATGAGCTCTGCCTGGGAATAAGGGCTGCTGTTCATCTACCCACGGGGCTGAGTTCACCCCAAAGAGGATATAATATGGAAACCTGTCTTCATGCAAGTCAGCTGCCCCCACCCACTACAAACAAGTCCTAGTGAGGGGCAAAGAAATATCTTACAGCTTTTGATGGGGAAAAGAATGATCATTTTTATAAAAATCAAAATTTATAGTGTGAAGATGTAAAGATGGAAAAAAATATGCCTTAACTTGAATTTGACTCATAGCCAATGATATGAGAGGCAAAAAAAAACATGTGATGGTGACACTTTCTGCAATATGTCATCATTTAATTGTTCCATAGTTTTCACCTGATGGGACGAATTATTTCTTTCCCACTTAGTCTCACTGTAATTCATACTTGCTCTTATCAATCTTGCTGCCACAATTGCAAAGGTTCAGAAAACAGGGGCTCTCATAATTTCTCCAAATCCTATCTCATTGCTCTTTTCTTGGGCATCAGAGGTAACTGACCCAGAAGAAGACAGCACAGGACAGGGAAGAGATGCAGTGTTTGAACCTCAAAGACTCAAACAAAATTCTTCCCATTTAAAATTGCTGAGATCTAGAAAGAAGTAATAATTTTTCATTGCACCAAGTTCATGGTAATAAATTGGCAATTATAGAGAGGACCAAAATTAATGACTTTCAATTCCAGGTTCTACATTCTCCTTAGTCAACCGCTGGGCTTGACCTAAAAGGAATCTTTCTCACGGAAATGAAAGCATGCTGAGACACGTCAGAGAGTGTTTGGTGTCCACTAAACTAAACCCATTAATGATATGTTAGTGTTACAGGTTCAAGGCCACTAAGAAAGATATGTTTTCTTTCCAAAACAACAGCGTCACTGTGCCTTTCTATTTTTGTCCAGATTTTTGTTCCATTGTTATCTGGAACAAGGATTATGGAAAGCAAGGTGTTTCACAGACTTATAATGATATTTTGTTTGCTATTCCTGGGCCAGGAGTTTACCAATTAAGTGCTTAAACTGATTGTTATAAAGTTTAAGAAAACGAAAAGGTGAAGATAAAGAATGACTAAGTCTGAACTCTGAGATTTGCTATTTAACGTTCTCCACAGTATATAAAAGTGATTTTACTTCCTCTTCCCAGTTCTGGCATCCAGCTGGGCCTGTGTTAAGAATCTTAAGCATGTTAACCACACCACACATCAAAGAAATAATTATTCAGTATTTCAGGACTCCATCCCACTGACTCAGCAAGCTAATTACCAGGTCCCATCTCACTCCCCAGCTACTACCATGTTGAAGGCAAAGGGATTAAAGAGCAAAGCATCCCAAAAGTTGACCACCAACGAATTCACTCTCTGGAAATATGCCACATGAAAATCTGTTAAGTGTCACAAGCCTTCTGATCCAATTACCACAGATAATAACTTCAGTAGTTTTTTTAAATGATACTCTTTAGTTTTCCAAAATATCCAAAATATTTCATGAGAGTGACTCATTACTTTCATAGATTTTTCAAAGATGTATTTCAGTTTTTTGACTCCTTGAAAATAGAATGGTGTTCTCTCTACAGTCATATCCTTTTATTCTTTACTAAGAAAGCTGAATTATTGCTCAAGTCTTTGGATTGAGGTTTCACCACCAATTGATGACAAAATGGATAGGGAAGCCTGGTGTGCTACAGTCCATGGAGTTGCAAAGAATCAGACAAGACAGAGTGACTGAAATGAACTGAACTGAAGGGCCTCGCAAGTGGCTCAGTGGTAAGGAATCTGCCTGCCAATGCGGAGATGCAGATTGGATCCCTGGGTCAGGAAGATCCCCTGGAGGAGGAAATGGCAATTCATTCCAGAATTCTTTCCTTGAAAATCTCATGAATGTATAGCCCAACAGGCTATAGTTCATAAATTGCAAAAGAGTTGGACACAAATTAGAAACTAAACAGTAACAAAAATAATAAGAAAAATCCTTCCACTTAAACCTAAAGCCCAATTCAGATTGGAAACCACAATTGCACTGAAAACAAAAATCATTATCACATAAAAGCTTAGTTTTAATTAATGGATCAGTTTAAAGGAGAAAATTAATTAAACTATCATAAGCAGAAGAAAAGGAAAGGATTACTTGGGGTATTGATTTCATCTTAGACCTTCAGTTCACTTCAGTTCAGTCGCTCAGTCATGTCCGATTCTGCGACCCCATGAATCACAGCACGCCAGGCCTCCCTGTCCATCACCAACTCCCGGAGTTCACTCTAACTCATATCCATTGAGTTGGTGATGCCATCCAGCCATCTCATTCTCTGTCGTCCCCGTTTCCTCCCACCCCCAATCCCTCCCAGCATCAGAGTCTTTTCCAGTGAGTCAACTCATCACATGAGGTGGCCAAAGTATTGGAGTTTCAGCTTTAGCATCAGTCCTTCCAATGAACACCCAGGATTGATCTCCTTTAGAATGGACTGGTTGGATCTCCTTGCAGTCCAAGGGACTCTCAAGAGTCTTCTCCAGCACCACAGTTCAAAAGCATCAATTCTTCGGCGATCAGCTTTCTTCGCAGTCCAACTCTCACATCCATACATGACCACGGGAAAAACCATTGCCTTGACTAGATGGACCTTGGTTGGCAAGGTAATGTCTCTGCTTTTTAATATGCTATCTAGGTTGGTCATAACTTTCCTTCCAAGGAGTAAGCGTCTTTTAATTTCATGGCTACAATCAACATCTGCAGTGATTTTGGAGCCCAAAAAAATAAAGTCTGACACTGTTTCCACTGTTTCCCCATCTATTTCCCAAGAAGTGATGGGACCAGATGCCATGATCTTCGTTTTCTGAATGTTGAGCTTCAAGCCAACCTTTTCACTCTCCTCTTTCACTTTCATCAAGAGGCCTTTGAGTTCCTCTTCACTTTCTGCCATAAGGGTGGTGTTATCTGCATATCTGAGGTTATTGATATTTCTCCCGGCAATCTTGATTCCAGCTTGTGCTTCTTCCAGCCCAGCGTTCCTCATGATGTACTCTGCATAGAAGTTAAATAAGCAGGGTGACCATATACAACCTTGACGTACTCCTTTTCCTATTTGGAACCAGTCTGTTGTTCCATGTACAGTTCTAACTGTTGCTTCCTGACCTGCATACAGGTTTCTCAAGAGGCAGGTCAGGTGGTCTGGGATTCCCATCTCTTTCAGAATGTTCCACAGTTTACTGTGATCCACACAATCAAAGGCTTTGGCATAGTCAATGAAGCAGAAATAGATGTTTTTCTGGAACTCTCTTGCTTTCTCCATGATCCAGCGGATGTTGGCAATTTGATCTCTGGTGCCTCTGCCTTTTCTAAAACCTGCTTGAACATCTGGGAGTTCACGGTTCACATATTGCTGAAGCCTGGCTTGGAGAATTTTGAGCATGACTTTACTAGCGTGGGAGATGAGTGCAGTTGTGCAGTAGTTTGACCATTCTTTGGCATTCCCTTTCTTTGGGATTGGAATGAAGACTGACCTTTTCCAGTCCTGTGGCCATTGCTCAATTTTCCAAATTTGCTGGCATATTGAGTGCAGCACTTTCACAGCATCATCTTTCAGGATTTGAAATAGCTCAATTGGAATTCCATCACCTCCACTAGCTTTGTTCATAGTGATGCCCTCTAAGGCCCACTTGACTTCACATCCCAAGATGTCTGGTTCCAGGTGAGTGATCACGCCATCGTGATTATCTTGGTCATGAAGATCTTTTTTGTATAGTTCTTCTGTGTATTCTTGCCACCTCTTCTTAATATCTTCTGCTTCTCTTAGGTCCATACCATTTCTGTCCTTTATCGAGCCCATCTTTGCATGAAATGTTCCCTTGATATCTCTAATTTTCTTGAAGAGATCTCTTGTTTTTCCTATTCTGTTGTTTTCCTCTATTTCTTTGCATTGATCGCTGAGGAAGGCTTTCTTATCTCTCCTTGCTATTTTTTGGAACTCTGCATTCAGATGCTTATATCTTTCCTTTTCTCCTTTGCTTTTCGCTTCTCTTCTTTTCACAGCTATTTGTAAGGCCTCCTCAGACAGCCATTTTGCTTTTTTGCATTTCTTTTCCATGGGGATGGTCTTGGTCCCTGTGTCCTGTACAGTCACAAACTTCCGTCCAGAGTTCATCAGGCACTCTATCGATCAGATCTAACTCTATAGCAAAAGGGTGGAAAACCAATAGCCAAGGGGAAAATAGAATCACTGTATCTTCGAAACCAATTCTCACTGGCTGAAGCAAGCGGCATTACAAGAGAAATATGTTTGGTTTACCAATGTATTAATATTTCAGCTCCTAAACAGTAAATGCTTCACATCTTTTGAAAGTCTGTATATGATTCTAGACCATCTCTTTGTCAGGATACCAGTTATATTTATGCTGTAAGTAATAATACTTCCCAATATAGATGATATATATATATATATAAATTTCAAATAAATATATATAAAAATATACAATGCACACAATCAGTTCAGTTCAGTCGCTCAGTCATGTCCGACTCTTTGTGACCCCATGAATCACAGCACGCCAGGCCTCCCTGTCCATCACCAACTCCCGGAGTTCACTCAAACTCATGTCCATTGAGTCAGTGATGCCACCCAGCCATCTCATTCTCTGTCTTCCCCGTCTCCTCCCGCCCCCAATCACTCCCAGCATCAGGGTCTTTTCCAGTGAGTCAACTCGTCGCATGAGGTGGCCAAAGTATTGGAGTTTCAGCTTTAGCATCAGTCCTTCCACTGAACACCAGGATTGATCTCCTTTAGAATGGATTGGATTGATCTCCTTTAGAACGGACTGGTTGGATGTCCTTGCAGTCCAAGGGACTCTCAAGAGTCTTCTCCAGCACCACAGTTCAAAAGCATCAATTCTTCGGTGATCAGCTTTCTTCACAGTCCAACTCTCATATCGATACATGACCACGGGAAAAACCATAGCCTTTACTAGACGGACCTTTGTTGGCAAAGCAATATCTCTGCTTTTTAATATGCTATCTAGGTTGGTCATAACTTTCCTTCCAAGGAGTAAGCGTCTTTTAATTTCATGGCTGCAATCAACATCTGCAAAAATATACAATATATACATATAACATATATAATGCATTAACATATTTATAATATGTCAATATATACAAATCTAAAAAGACTAAAAGGACTATTACTATCCTACTAAATCAAGTAACAATGAATTATACATGTAAATATGAATGGTCCATTTATGCATTCAACAAATATTTTCAGACTGTCAGATTTTGAACTTATCCTCAGTGATAGCTTATACATCTACCAAAAGCAAAACACTTGCAGGTCACAAGGTTGAAGTAGGCACATTCTTTGCATCTTCTGAGATTAAATTTAAAGCGGGTTAATTGTGTTTGAAATGTGATGTCTCTGAATAAGATTTGGTTTGGCTTTCTCTGTGGACCAATGGTTAGGAAATTCCGAAACTGAACATTTGGGGTGAACATTGTACAGAATATCATCAGAAGGAAGCTAATGGATTGTAACTCCATTTCCCCAGGAAAGTAGTAAAGGGTCCTGGAAACAACTGTAACACTTATACCAAGCAAAAATATTCTCCTGGAAGAGTATCATAAAGTTGTTCCAATCAGGTCATTAAGAAAATATTAGATCAAAAGTTGCCATTGAAACTGTTCTTTAGAAGAGTTCTACTGTCAAGCAGGAAGAAATGGACCATGTAATGTTTGGTGCTTTGGGATTTAAAAATAGCAAACTAATTCTTCCCCTGCAAGAGATTGTTGCAGGGGAAGAATTCTCTAATATGTTTGAACGTGATGACCTGCTACGTCTTCACCATCTCTCATCTCTGTGATTCACCTCTACTGCAGTTAAAAACACGATCAACATAAAGCCATGTGGGAACATGACCGACAGTAACAACAAAAATAATAACATCTGAGCTCCTTCCTTAGATGAAAGGCTCCATGTTTTTACAAAGCACTTTGCAAACATTATCTTTTTAATTCTCACAACACCCCGCATGTGTGGGAGGTAAGTATTATTATCTCATTTTGCAAATGGAGAAGTTAAGGTTCATGGAGTTTGACTTGCCTATAGCCACAAAACAAACCAGAGAGGGTATCTAATCTACTGACACTCATAAGTAAGCTGCTAGAAAACCAGATGCCTTGATAAAATATCAGGGGTCCAAATAAAGTTTGCTTCTGGTATATAGCAATGATATAAACAAGAAAAATGTGATAAAATCGCAATACTATGTAAAGGAATTAGAACAAGATGATATGAGGTTTAACAAAAGCTACAACGTATCAGTTCAGTTCAGTTGCTCAGTCATGTCCAACTCTTTGCAACCCCATGAACCGCAGCACACCAGGCCTCCCTGTCCATCACCACCTCCCGGAGTTTACTCAAACTCATGTCCATTGAGTTGGTGATGCCGTCCGACCAACTCATCCTCTGTTGTCCAGAAAAAATTAATTAGGGCACCTTTCTGAGTGATGGCTTTACAGAGGACAAGAAGAAGCAACAAAGAGTAAGGCTTCTGAATTATGTGACATTATTTTGAGAAAATTAAGAAGAAAATAAACATGAGAAAGACTGCCTGCTATTTTATCACAATGATAATCAGACTAACTGGAATTCTTTCTCTTTAAATATCCAGCTCTAAATTTTCAAACAGTAGTCACTGTACACAATGCTAGTTCTACACTTCAGCCTTAGAGCAAATACCTGGACTATGTGACCATGAAACAAAACAGTGATTGAACCACAAATGAATGAGCAAATCAATGAACACATGGATAGACAAAATATTTTTTGAAAAAAGAACAAAAAAGGGAAAGAATAAAGGAAGAAAAATGTCAACAATGAGGGAGTCTGTCATTTTAGGAGGGCCAACATCTTCTGGATCGCCTCGGGCAGCTGTATTTCTTCACTCAAAGCACAGTTCAACTCATGCTAGGTATGCACTCTATATACTGCAGCTCCACCCGAACAAACTGAAGGCACTTGTCCTTTCAATCACTGTGAACACGTTACATATACCCTTTGGGCACCAGCTATTAGGTAGGGCCTGTGCTTCCAGGAGCCATGAAGATCCCGAGTTCTCTGGATTGAGACTGCTGAGTTAGAGGCAGGGATGGCTGTAAGGCAGAGGCAGCCTAGCAGAGTCTTATAAGCGTCCAAGCACCTAACCTAAAAGGGATAGCTATGTTAGCCTCTGCTTCCTCTCCCCTTGGATGTCTGGGGATTCTCCACATTCACTGTCTATGGTTAGATATCTGCTCTCTTATACTTCTGGAATATAACTATCAGTTGATGGGAATTCCTGAAACAGGAAGAAATTGACTAAGTAAGTAGAGGTAGGGTCAGAAGAGTTTCTGAGGAATGAATGTTCTTTTTTTTTAAGTTGATTTTATATATTTTTTTTCTGTTTCCACTCATGTATTAGTCTTTAGAGTCAGCAAACATGTAAAAACCAAGTCAAAAGCCTAGCACCATTCTGTGTACACAGGACACTACCATTCAGCACACTGATGCTGCTGCTAAGTCACTTCAGTCGTGTCCGACTCTGTGTGACCCCATAGACGGCCTCCTACCAGGTTCCCCCGTCTCTGCGATTCTCCAGGCAAGAACCCTGGAGTGGGTTGCCATTTCCTTCTCCAATGCATGAAAGTGAACAGTGAAAGTGAAGTTGCTCAGTCATTTAGGACTCTTAGCAACCTCATGGACTGCAGCCTACCAGGCTCCTCCATCCATGAGATTTTCCAGGCTAGAGTACTGGAGTGGGGTGCCATTGCTTTCTCCGATTCAGCACACTGACACATTCTTATTACTGGCACAGCAATAAATGCCACGGTGATAAGAAGTGTGAGAGCCTCAGGAAGTCCTGAGTTTCTGCTCCCTCTTGGACCAGAGATGGGGACACTGCACTTTCAATCTGTAGGCACTTACCTTGTCCAATTTACAATTCTTTGAAGTTCAGCCTTCATCCTAATCCAGGTAGTTATTGCCTTTACCATTTGTCTATACAATAAATGTATATTTTACAATTAGACAAAGCAAACATATTCCTCTATTGCATGTATTTAGATATTTTACCACATATTGCATATCAGCACATATATACATTTATTGTATACACACCGATTTGTTAAGAATTGCATTTGTCATTGTGGTGAATGCTGTGGTGAGTTCTGCTTCCTTCTTTCTCTTCCAAAGGACTGATTCCTAAGAGCACTATTTTACAAATGCCCCTAAACACCTATCTCCATCTCAGAATCTGCTTTCCAAGGATTCCTCCCAACATGCAACAATGATATTAACCAATGTTTCATACTGAAAACTCAAAATGATAAGATAATAAATATACGTACACGTGCTCAGTCATGTCCAACTCTTTGTGGCCCCATGAACTGTAGCCCGCCAGACTCCTCTGTCTGTGGAAATTTCCAGGCAAGAATACTGGACTGGGTTGTCATTTCCTCCTCCAAGGGATCTTCCCAACCCAGGGATTGAACCTGCATCTCCTGCATTGGAGGTGGATTCTTTACCACTAGCACCATCTGAGAAGATAATAAATATTTTAGTTCAAAGGCTGGACAGATCAAGGATGCCACAATAATGCCTAGATTTTCAGAGATGCAAAAATCTTCATGTTCAATAGAAAAATAAACCTTCAAAATGAATTCTGTATTTTTCAGAAATTGCCTGTATAGCATTTTAGGGTAATCTTGTTTGGAAATATACCCAAATGTTATTTTCATGTTCTTGGTGAGAAAACTGAATTCAATACTAAGTTATTTTTACTTGTACTCCATCACGATGGTTGCTTACTAAGAGATAAAAAATGTGGGGTTGTGAAAGGAGACCTAGGTTTAAGTACCAATGCCTCCACTTGCTATGCAGCCTTGGATAAGTCATTTAATCTAAGTCTCATTTCCCTCATCTGTCCCAGAAAAATTACCATAACAAAATGAAATGCATTACGTAATCTGCCCAGCTCAATGCTTGGCACATTATGTTAGCTAAATAAATGTTTGCTTTCCTTTGATGTTGAAGAGTAATGTTACTTTTTAACTTCACCATAAGGGAGGTTCACATTACAGTAAGACTATAAGGGAACACAGACAAGATTGTTATATATATGTATGATGTGACAGATATTTTTAAAAGTCTAGACCATATGAAACTTCATTGAAACCGTGTCAGATTTTAATTTTCCTCATCATATCTTCTAAAACTTGATTGCTCCCTAGGAGGTCCATGCATGTTAATTTCTTTCTTCATTTTAA
This sequence comes from Moschus berezovskii, assembly GCF_049115385.1. Classification (NCBI taxonomy): domain Eukaryota; kingdom Metazoa; phylum Chordata; class Mammalia; order Artiodactyla; family Moschidae; genus Moschus; species Moschus berezovskii. Next base: position 56,005,508 of record NC_142477.1, on the reverse strand, counting down.
CTAAGGCCTCATGACAGGTAAACAGTTTCCAGGGCCTATCAGAAGTGAGTCCTCATATTTTTCATTCTGCCAGAGATCACTTAATTGATGGAATAATTTTAGTAACAATAGGCTAAGCAACATATTTAGACATTGACGTCTGTTCTCATTCACACATAATCTCGGTTTCCTCAAACTTAACCAGTCTGGTGGATTTCATTGATAAGCACTCAGATCTCACTGACTCATGCCCCAATATCCCATCAAGGCTCTTCCATTTCTCCTCTCATCCATTTCCCAGGAGCCTCTGCAGAGTGTTATGTGCTCTCACATGTGCTCACTGCAAGTCCTCTCATTCTCCAGGCGCCCTCATGGTGGCCCCACTTGAGAGTGCCATCTCAGGCTGTGGTTCCCACCATGACACTCTGGATACTTGGGCCAGGGAGCCTCTTCTGAGGTCCACAAAGCAAGCCTCAAGTAGCTGACACCACTCAGTGTGGCCGGTGGTCTTCAGTGCACTGAAGCTGTGCCATGCAGGGAGTTGAGGAAGATGAGGTTGGAGTGGCAGGCAGGAGTGGGCCCTGTCCATCCTGCTAAAAAGCTTGGGCTGCGCCTGCAGTTAGCAGGGAATCAGATAAGCATTTAAATAGGAGCTTAATGCATATGTTTGTATTTTAGCAACATCACTCTGATATATTATGCTAAGTCACTTCAGTTGATCAGACTCTTGGCAACACTATGGACTGTAGCCAGCCAGGCCCATCTCTCCATGGGATTCTCCAGGCAAGAATATTAGAGTGGGTTGCCACGCCCTTCTCCAGGGGATCTTTTCAACCCAGGGTTCGAACCCGCATCTCTTTCATCTCTTGCATTGGCAAGTGGGTTCTTTACCACTAGCACCACCCAGGAAGTCCCATCTAACAGATGGTGGAGGCTTTAACCCCCTAGGCAGTGGCAGAGTAGTCTCTGTGCTTTGAGGAAGGAAGCTGACCTCTCTTGGCTATGCATACCATCCTCCCATGTCAGCTAATTTCTAATTAGCTTGGGCCACTGATTGGTACTGGCAGGAGATCAGGAAGCAGAAGGAAAGAAAAATTCAGTATAATTCATCCACCCTCTCTGGGTCTCAGGTGACAATTCCAGCAGCTGCTGCATCTCTTCCTTGGCACGTGAGCAGGCCCCAAATCTGGCTTCTGCCCAAGGATCCCGCCCCATGCTCTGGGAACCCCACTTCCTCCTTTTGTCCCTCCAATCCAGGGCTGGTTGTAGCTTCCTGCTGAGGCCAACATCTGAGTAGTGGCTTTGTCTCCTGCTTGGCTTCTCAACTGTTCCACTATCTGCATCATTAACTTTCTATATAAAAATCCCTCTTAAACTATCTGGAGAGGTATTTCTTCTTTTGGTGGCATTCTGATTCATACAGGAAGAGATATATTTGAGAAATATTTAAGTGACAGGATCAATGAGACTTTACAAAGATAACCCATATCACCTAGCTCAAAATTGTTCTCACTCTTTCCCAGGCTCCTGAACTGAGTCTTCCCGTATTGATTCCTCAACTAGCTGGCTTTACCCTCTGCCACAGGGAGCTATCTGCAGTATGGCAGAGATTGAGTGTTTTCAAACTCCAGATGACTCTAATAAAACAGCAGCTACTGCATGAGTGGACAAGCCTCCTCAGAGACTCACCTTCCACAGGAGTAATCCACTGTCTGCTCCCCCAGGCTTCAGCCTGCCAGTGTCCACCAATGGGAATATGAACCCTGACAAACAGCATGCCCCGGACATCCATATTTGATTTAGAACCTGCTACATGAAGATGGAAGAGAACAAAGTTAAGATACCATGGTGCTTGATGTAATGAGGGTAAGAAATATAAGACGCCAATGGCCACAAAGGAAAATGACAAGGAGATGGTGGTGAGCACGTGAATACCCAGGCCACAGAAGATGGCACAGCTCGAATGAAGGGCATGCCTGGCCTGGCCAGGCCAGAAAGCAGCCTGGAGACAAGTAGGCACAGCTGCCCCGTGCAATACTAAAGATGTTGCCCTGCCTGCACAGCAGACAGAGGATGCCAGAGAGGAGCCACCTCTCTCCTAGAAAGCTGGTCAATGTGCAGCTAATAAGGGATCAGTGAGGGTTGGTTAGACTGATGGATATTTGATTTTTTGATTAAGTGAACTTCTAACTTCAGAATAGTTTCAGATTTAGAGAGAAGTTGCGAAGATAGTATAGAGTCCCCATATACCCTTCACCCATTGTCCCCTACTGTCACTCATTAAATTATGGTACATTTGTCACAAACATTGAAACTGATATTGGTATACCACCACTACTAAATGCCATAGTCCATCTGAATTTCACTATTTTTTTCTTAACATTCCCCCTCAAAGCTCTTACGTATTACATCTAAGAGCATTTTATTTTTATTTCCAATATATCTTAACTCTTAAAGAGAAAAATATTTGCTCTCATCTATTATATTAAAGAAGTATTTCAATAAACAAACAACAACAAAAATATTAAAATCTTTCCAAACTTCAGTACATTGCCTCAAGAAATATTAGGGTAAATTCTCTTCCTTGGGAAAGTGTACTTGGGTATAGAGCACAGGAGTCAAGTTCGAGATCAGTCGTTCAGTAGTGTCCAACTCTTTGAAATCCCATGGACTGCAGCATGCCAGGCCTGCCTGTCCATCACCAACCCCCAGAACTTGCTCAAACTCATGTCCATTGAGTCAGTGATGCCATCCAACCATCTCATCCTCTGTCGTTCCCTTCTCCTCTGGCCTTCAATCTTTCCAGCATCAGGGTCTTTTCCAATTAGTCAGTCCTTCACATCAGGTGGCCAAAGTATTGGAATTTCAGCTTCACCATCAGTCCTTCCAATGAATATTCAGGACTGATTTCCTTTAGGATTGACTAGTTGGATCTCCTTGCAGTCCAAGGGACTCTCAAGAGTCCTCCAACGCCATAGTTCAAAAGCATCAATTCTTTGGCACTCAGCTTTCTTTATAGTCCAACTCTCACATCCATTCATGACTACTGGAAAAACCATAGCTTTGACTAGATGGACCTATGTTGGCAAAGTAATGTCTCTGCTTTTTAATATGCTGTCTAGGGTAGTCATAGCTTTTCTTCCAAGAAGCAAGCGTCTTTTTATTTCATGGCTGCAGTCACCATCTGCAGTGATTTGGGAGCCCAAAAAAATAGAAAGTCTATCACTGTTTCCACTGTTTCCCCATCTATTTGCCAGGAAGTGATGGGACCAGATGCCATGATCTTAGTTTTCTGAATGTTGAGTTTTAAGCCAACCTTTTCACTCTCCTCTTTCACTTTCATCAAGAGGCTCTTTAGTCGTTCACTTTCTGTTATAAGAGTGGTGTCATCTGCATATCTGAGGTAGGTTATTGATATTTCTCCCAGCAATCTTGATTCCAGCTTGTGCTTCCTCCAGCCCAGCGTTTCTCATGATGTACTCTGCATACAAGTTAAATAAGCAGGGTGACAATATACAGCCTTGACATACTCCTTTCCCTATTTGGAACCAGTCTGTTGTTCCATGTCTAGTTCTAACTGTTGCTTCCTGACCTGCATACAGATTTCTCAAGAGGCAGGCCAGGTGGTCTGGTATTCCCATCTCTTTCAGAATTTTCCACAGTTTGTGGTGACAGGAGTCAAACGGGTTCAAATCCCAGTCTACCCCTTTCTTTTTGGGCCATCTTGGAAAAGGACATAAGTAATTAATCCCTCTTGGGCCTAGTGTTCTCATTTATAAAATGGAACTAGTGATAATAAAGGAGGGATATATGGATTAAAGTTAACTGTAACCGTATACTGCTTTCAAATTATAGTACCAGAGAAGACTCTTTAGAGTCCCTTGAACAGCAAGGAGATCAAACCAGTCAATCCTAAAAGAAATCAACCCTGAATATTCACTGTAAGGACTAATGCTGAAGCTAAAGCTCTGATACTTTGGACACTTGATGCCAACTCACTGGAAAAGACCCTGATGCTGGGAAAGATTGAGGGCAAGAGGAGAAGGGAGCAACAGAGGATGAGATGGCTGGATGGCATCACTGACTCAATGGAAACAAGTTTGAGCAAACTCTGAGAGACTTTGGAGTACAGAGGAATTGCTGTACTGCAGTCCATGGGGTTTCAGAGTCAGACATGACTTAGTGACTAAACGGTATTTACAACAGAGCCTGGGTACATAGTAAGCACTGATTTGATCTTAGAAGTTATTAGTATTACTATTGCTATATGAATCTAGAGGATTCTGTGTATCTGTCTTCCTGATACTCACCACACTTTTAATTATGTGTTTCATATCTGTCTCTGCTTCTAGACTATGATCTTCAAGACTTTAAAGACATTCCTGTCTAAGCCAGAGTAGAGGCTCAGGGAATAATCACTTAATTGTTTTACATGCTGAATGCAGAGCCATCCACCAATCACATGAAATGTAGCAGCCTGAAGGAAGAGAAAGTGAACAAGGTGCAGTTAGTACAGATACACATACACGTAAGATCAAATGCGAGCGAAATATTTAGATTTTGTCTCTCAGCCATCGCTATGTGACACCCTGTGCTTGCTCATATTTAAACTTAATTTTTTCTTGTGTGTTGCAACATACTAAAAGAGAATGTGGTTTTCTGGGATTAACAATTAAGTACATCAGGACACCATCCTTTCAAGCATTGCTAATAAAGAGTGGCAGAGGGAATTCTGAGTATAATTGCCAGCTATTGCTTTCTGGTGAAACTAGCATTAGGAATACCCATGAAACGAACCACTTTTATATTCAAATGGCTTCAATAATCACATTTCTTGCCAAATGCCCTGAAAAAAACTGTGTGCTTCATGTTTAAATGCACACTTGGGCTATGGGAAGCCCAGGCACAGATGTCTGTAATGCTGTGTATATTTCTGCCATAAAGGCAGCTTTAAAACATGCTCCACTCCTATCCAGACCTCCAGACAAGGAAGTTGTTAAATGCATTTTTTTCTTCTTTCCTGTAAGTTGCCTCTGCCTTTGAAATATGGCGAAGCGGTTGTCCCACAGGGTGGGGCTGGAACCAGCAGCTGCAGTGCTTCTTACCCTGACGTCATCTCTGTGGTATGTTGCTTCCTTTCACTCTCATGTTGGGGAAGATCCCACCCATCCTTTGCATTCCTCCGGAGCAAGTTGTGTCAAGGAAAGGCGAGAGAGGAAGCGATTCCCATCCTCCAGGGTGTAATCAAAAAGGAAGGTTTTAATTAGTTTCTCAGGATGTTCTCAGTTTCTGCACAGAGCAGCCCCTCCCTTCTTTGGCATCAGAATTCTTGGATTATTCAAGAAATACACACAGACTCACAGAAATAGAGAACAGATTTGTGGTTGCCAAGGGGGAGGGGTGGAGTGGGAGACTGAGATTAGCAGATGCAAACTATTATATAGAGAATGGGTGAACAACAGTGTCCTACTGTACAGCCCAGGGAACTATAGTCAATATCCTGTGATAAACCATAATGAAAAAGAATGTATGTATGTATAACTGAATCACTTTGCTGAACAGCGGAAATTAGCACAATATTGTAAAGCAACTATACTTCAATAAATTTAAAAAAAAAGACACAATTTTGCTCTCTCAGGAGTTAAACTCTACATATTTAAATGTAATAATGAGCCATGTAGCCTGTCTTTCTAGGACTTATCAAGTTGTAATCTTATACTTATTTGTATGATTTTTTTTTTTTTCAAATTTGAGTGATTTTATTTGAATTCAAAATAAGTCATAAAGCAATGGAGACAACTGGCAACATCAACAATGCTTTTGACCCAGGAACTGCTAACGAATGTGCACTGTTGTTGTGCAGAATAAAAGAAGATGACAACACTTCAAAACAATTTTTTTTGATTTGCAGTCAGTTCATGAGGCACCCACTTACCCAGCTTTTACACCTTTCTGATCTGCTTCAAATGCCAAACGACCATAGAGTGGTCAACACTGAGTGCTTCGGCAACTTCTGTAGCTGTAAGAGGATCAGCTTCAATGATGGCTCTCAATTGTTGTTGTCAGGTTCTAATGGCCAGCCTCTATGCTCCTCATTTTTAAGTCTCTCCTTTGCAAAACTTCTTGTATGATTTGTTGATTTGTGGCCATATCTACCACTATGCTGAGGATTCCATGACAGCAGGAACATGTCTGATTTTTGTCTCCATTATATCCTGAGCAGTAGTTTGAACATTCCAAATTGGGAAAGGAGTAGATCAAGGCTGTATACTGTCACTCTGCTTATTAACTTATATGCAGAGTACATCATGTGAAATGCCAGACTGCATGAAACACAAGCTGGAATCAAGATTGCTGGAAGAAATATCAATAACCTCAGATATACAGATGACACCACCCTTACGGCTGAAAGAGAAGAGGAACTAAAGAGCCTCTTGATGAAAGTGAAAGAAGAGAGTGAAAAAGCTGGCTTAAAACTCAACATTCAAAAAACTAAGATCATGACATCTGGTCTCATCACTTCATGGCAAATAGATGGGGAAACAATGGAAACAGTGACAGACATTATTTTCTCAGGCTCCAAAATCACTGCAGATGGTGATTGCAGCCATGAAATTAAAAGACGTTTGGTCCTTGGAAGTAAAGCTATGACCAACACAGACAGCATATTAAAAAGCAGAGACATTACTTTGGCAACAAAGGTCTGTCTAGTCAAAGCTATGGTTTTTTCAGTAGTCATGTATGGATGTGAGAGTTGGATCATAAAGAAAGCTGAGTGCTGAAGAACTGATACTTTTGAACTGTGCTATTGGAAGAGACTCTTAAGAGTCTCTTGAATAGCAAGGAGATCCAACCAGTCAATCCTAAAGGAAATCAGTCCTGAATATTCATTGGAAGGACTGATGTTGAAGCTGAAGCTCCAATACTTTGACCACCTGATGTGAAGAACTGACTCATTGGAAAAGACCCCAATGGTGGGAAAGATTGAAGACAGGAGGAGAAGGGGACAACAGAGGATGAGATGGTTGGATGGCATCAACAATTCAATGGACATGAGTTTGGGTGAACTCCAGGAGTTGGTGATGTACAGGGAGGCCTGGCGTGCTGCAGTCCGTGGGGTCAAAAAGAGCTGGACATGACTGAGCAACTGAAGTGAACTGGATTGATAACCGGAGCACCAAGCAGTATGTCTGGCATATATTAGACCCTCAACAAATAGTTGAAAAATAAAATAATAAAGATGTTACTGAAGGAGTCTCCACTATAGCAAACAAAACATTCCTTGAAGGATAGGTGGCTCTCAGAGACTGCTTCCTCACAAGGTTGCTAAAAGGAAAATGGTGGATGCGTAGTCTTTTCCATGGCTCAGACACTTATATAAGTGTGTCACATTTATTGTATACAGTAACTCAAATAATCCTTAAACAATATTATGAGCTAAATTCAGTCATTATCCCCATTTTACAAATGAGAAATATAAGACAGAGAAAATGCAGGTCCAGTGAAATTTCCCAGCTTGAGTAGAGCCTCAAAGAGAACACGTCCAACTGGCTTTAGAAACTGGAATGCTCTGCAGATACTACTTTAAGTCACAGAGTACAAGTGGCATAAAATGATAACAGTTTTAACTGGCAAAAAAATCAATTCATTTCTGGACAGATGTAGATAAATTTATAAATTTAGGGCTGCCCATATATTATATAATATAAATACACATTTCAAATTTAACAAAGTGAGAGATTGTGTTATATATATTTTAACACAATAAAAAATACTTAAAATTGATTATAGACATAAAACCTAACTCCATAAAACTCAAAAAATAAAACTGAGAAAATCTTTTTAGAAGATGATCATGCACCATCCATGGCAAAAATTTGTCGTTGTTGTTCAGTCGCTCAGTCATGTCCAACTTCTTGCGAGTCCATAGACTGCAGCATGCCAGGCCCCCCTGTCCTTCAGTATCTCCCACAGTTTGCTCAGACTCACATACATTGAGTCAATGATGCCATCCAACCATCTCATACTCTTGTCCTCTTCTCCTCCTGCCTTCAGTCTTTCCCAGCATTAGGGTCTTTTCCAGTGAGCTGGTCCTTCGCAGCAGGTGGCCAAAGTATTGGAGCTTCAGCATCAGTCCTTCCAATGAATATTCAGGGCTGATTTCCTTTAGGATTGACTGGTTGGATCTCCTAGCTGTCTAGGGGACTTTCAAGAGTCTTCTCCAACACCACAGTTCAAAAACATCCAATTCTTCGGTGCTCAGTCTTTATGGTCCAACTCTCACATCTGTACATGACTACTGGAAAAACCATAGGTTTGACTATATAGGCCTTTGTCAACAAAGAGATGTCTCTGCTTTTTAATATGCTGTCTAGGTTTGTCATAGCTTTTCTTACAAGGAGCAAGCATCTTTTAATACCAGGGCTGCAGTCACTATCCACAGTGATTTTGGAGCCCAAGAAAATAAAGTGGCAAAAATAAATATATGCAAAATTTCTCTTTTGAGAGCCTTTAATATCAAGTAAATTCATAGATATTTAGTGAGTCAAAAATCTGTCTTTTTTCCCTAACATATCATCTTAAGAAGAGTTATTACCCAGAAACTCTTAGAAATGATGAGGTTCAGGAGAAAAGACACCTGGGGTAACCCTGTCTCATCAACCTGCCTCCTCTAGACAGCCATGCTGCCTTTGGACTGTTGCATGAGAGACATATAAACTTTACTTCGTTCAAGGTTTGTTTTTTTTAAGAATAGTTATTGTGTGAAGATTCAAATTAACTGTGTCCTTCATTCCAGACTCCATGGACCAAAAAAGTAGAAGTTAAATCCCATCAAATTAAGATTTCTGTATGAAGAAATGACTGCATAGCACTACAAAATACATACTTCAATTCCAAATGGGACTTCGGACACAAAGAAATGGGCAGAAAAACAATTCTCTCACCTCTGAATTTCCATTGCACAGCAGTTCATTTTTCTTGTTCTTGACATTTAATGTATTGTATTCTGATGGCCGTGCACTTCTCTTATCTCTCTGCCAAACTGTAAAATCCTTAAAACAGGAACTGTATCTCACAATAAAAGGCAGGGTGCTAGAAAGAAAAGAATAAGACTTTTATTAGTAAGTAGAATCACCATTCACTATTTGTACAACTTTGGGCAAATTATTTAACTTCTCCCATCTTTGTTTTATTCATCTATAAAATGAGGTTGATAATCACATGGAAAATTATTAGGTAGGCTTTTAAAAGAATACTTGAAACTTTAGTTAAACATAGCAGATTGAAACATACATGCTTTATTCTAGAAACACATTAAAATTTCAGTAAATAAAAACTTCTTAAATTGATAAGGGCAAAGAAAGCAAGGAAAAGAGATAAGAGAGAGTAAAACAAACGAAAAAAAGAACAGATGTATGGAAAGTAATGGACTGATTTGTGGTAACTGATTAGCCAGACCAGCAAGCATGGAAACTCTTCACCAGATAAAGTCAGTAAGAAGGTCTGTTTGCCTTTCAGGATCTCAGAAGGCTCAGGCTTGGGGGCAGGAGGAAACTTGGACGTGGGTGTTGGTGAGGGGAAGAAAGAACACTGATGGAAAGTGTTTGTAAGGAGCAGCGAAACCCTGGATACATTCTGTTCCCCACATACGCAGGTGTCTGCCTGGCTTAATGTGAATATTGTTTATATAAACCTAGCAATGTATAGGCTGAATGTTTATCTGACAGAAAATTATGATTTATATTATAAAAACAGAAGCTAGAAGTGTGTATTAGGGTGAGATGAGATATTTGACCACTATCTTTTGCTGTAGAAAGTTCATAGGCAACATCTAAAACTGACAAATAAAGAGCAGTGTAGCGTATTATGTAAAACTATGGAGGCAAATACCAGAAGATTACAGGATTAAAAGTGCTTTCCTGCAGGAGATGAGACTTGAGACGGGCAGGGTGAGACAGGGGCTGGTGTTTTGCATTATGACCCTTGAAGAATCATTTGACTGCTATATACATTTTTAATCATAAGCATTTTTTAAAAATGAGAGCTGGGCTATGAAAAGGAGATAATAAACATCAGTGGCAGCACTCTTAATCCCTGTCCATTTTTCTTTTCCTCACATATTTATTTATGTTCATATTTATTGCCCTGTAGGTTCTCCTTCAATGTTTACTAAGTGACTAAGCAAATGAACCATCAGGTTCATGTACTGAATCACCAACAAAATCTTCTGAAAGAAATAAAGGAAAGAATGTAGCTATGGCCTTAGATTTTATAATGGAAGGAATGGACCCAGGAGCCAAGTTTACGACAGTTAATGATTAGTCTTCTTGACACTATTTATGGGAGGGAAAGAGAAAGAAGCTGATCTAAATAAGAAATCAGGTACCTGTACCAAAGGTGTGGCCTGTGAAATATGAGAAGTATGTTCAACTTGAAAAACTCTCTTAAAATACGATCAGTTACCTAAAAATGACAGGTAAATTAACCTGACAGCATCAACCCTTAAAACACCCTTCGCTATCACCACTGTGGCTTGGGTCCACATTTCCCTGTCCCCATTCCTTATTCCCCACAAGTATGGTGCTAATTGGTTTATCAGTGGTATTAATCAGGTGACGTAATCCCTGAGTCTGGGCATATTTACATTTACTCTTGAGGAGCCTGACACACAACAGCATCCTTGTAGATGTACTCAGAACTTATGCAGCACAAACCAGCAACCATCACTTTTAAGAACCGATTTCACATTTTGGTTTTGTATTTAGTACTGTGTTCTCTTAGGAGTTTTCCATCCCTGTAGTTCTCGTCTCCAGCAACCTTTCTTTAGGATGAATGAGGACAAAGAGGTTAGAGTAGAAAGATCTACTTGGGCAAGCTGTTTGCTTCCAGAGTCCACTCAGTTGCCTCATCTATTTCATGACCCCTGCCTGCAACTTCTTCACTGAAGCACAAATCAATGCAGGTCAATGATCTGGACCTCAACCAAGGAGAAATGACAAGGGTTCGCTACTTTGTTTGCACGTCTGCTTTTTTATTGAAATGCATGAAAGAAAGATAGCACACGAGGACCATATAATAGATCTCTCTTTTTCCCAAAAGAATTACTTCTGAAAATCCAGATGACATGCACTTTTGAAGATTTTTTTAAAATTATATTTCCAATAATAAGAAAAAATTAAACTCTCCCTCCCAACAGCCATGAATAGTGCTTAGCAAAGCTGGTGACTTATGATTTTAAAAAATCCCCTCAGAAATACAAAACCCAGTCAAACAACAAAGGTTCAGATTAAGCCCAAACCAAAACAACAGATGCCTGGCACCATGTACGAAATGCCACCAAACAGAGGCTCCCGTGGAATGTATGAAGGAGGGAATTCCAGAGACACTGAGTCAGCCAGAGACACAGGAGCCAACTGGCTACTTTGGGCATGCCATGGGACTGGGAAAGTCCCAGGTGAAGAGTTCAAGTTTTACCCAACCTATTTTCTTATTGAAAATTTTCAATGATAGAAAGCTTTTAACCTTTGCATAATTATCTAAATGCTGGGCTATATTATTCAATAACGATTAAATGTCCACTTGAAACTAGTATTATAAATCAACATACTTTAATAAAAAAACTTTTAAAAGATGATAAGAATGTCAGTCCAAAAGAGAACAAAAGATGTGAAATTATGGGAAAATGTTGGTGGATATGAGCTGTGAATTAACCTAAGCCAATTTTGCTGTTCACAATTATTAGGTTCTGGTTCTTTTTAGTAGGTATGTCCTATAGTAAAGTGTATGTGAGTGTTTTCAGTCTCCTTCCTTCAACCCTGCTACCATATATGATAGCAAGTCTCAAGCTGCTATACAAGCTTCTATACAAACATTTATCATTAGGCAGTTCCAAAATGTATCATACATCCAGTACAATAAGCATTATATAGTTCCAGCTTTCTTGGACTATATGCTGTATGAAGTTTCCCCAAGCCAATGCAACAGTATTTGAGAAGCAGGATTTAGCTAAGTCCAGGGAAATAAGCACTCCAAATCAGCAAACTAACTGGAGACTGTCAGAGATAAGCCTTGGATATCATGCTGAAGGGAACTGACCACATGGCTTTCTGTGTTTTTATGCATCATCCATGCAAGAATGAGAATTGCTTCTTTCATGTTTCTAGCTGGTCTATATATACAAACAGCACTAATTTCATGAATGAGCACCTATTTCTAATATTTGTTATGCCACTTTACAAACTCTTACATTCACTGGGCAGCAGAATTTCTTACAATAGCTAAGAGTAGGGCAGGATCTTCTATTTACATGCTAACTAATAAATCATGTACTGGATTGAAGAGCGTCCCCTCAAAATACACGACCTGACCACTAGAATTTCTGAATGCTACTTTATTTGGAAATAGGATCTTTGTAGATGTAATCAATTTAAGACAGGATCATATTGGATTAGAGCCTACTTAAAAGGACTGGTATCCTTAGAACAAGAGATGTGGACACAAGGGACATGGGAACACAACCACATACAGAGGGAAGAACACTTTGTGAAGACGGAGGCAGAGACTCGATGCATCAATTAATCCATGCCAATCAAAGAATGCCAAGAACTATAGGCAACCACTAGAAGCCAGGAGGGAGGGATGGACAAAATTCTCTTGCAGCCGCCAGAAGGAATCAGCCTTACTGACACCTCAGTTTTGGTCTTCTAGCTCCCAGGACTGTGAGAGTATAATATTCTATTGTTTTAAGCCTATGTGTGGTAATTTGTTACAACAGTTTTCGGAAACTAATATACCATGAAATATGCATTTCCAGCAAGGGCCACTAATCATCCCAAGGAACAGAATGAAACTAACCATTATATCACAATGTTAATGATGAAGTATTTCAAAGTAAATTATAAGCAACATCACAATATGCTACTAGTGTTGATACACACATACACACACACAGATATATATGTATATATATTTTAATTAGCCTTATTAAGAAACTAGTAACACACATAAGATCTGGATAATCATTAAGTCCGTAGATTTATCCCAAGTTTTCTTGGAAGACACAATGACTTCTATCTCTTCTTTTCCAAAGTTTTGGAGCCTTTATAGGACTTGGCTCATTCATGAGCATAGTTTGCCATTGATCAACAGATACTATTTGCACTGCTAAAAGAAGTCAAACTCAATATGTAAAACATCACCTAGCTACACCAGAAATTTTGTTTTTTGAGATGAAGAGATGAACATATATTTGAAAAAATCCTTTGTGATTATTTTTTTCTATTGTAGGCACACCACAGAAAGAAATAAACAGCATCAATTCTCGGATAGAAAATGAGGAATACAATTTATTGCAATTTATCTACATTTTTATAGTTTCTCAGCAATACACATTTTTATTTAAATCCTCATATTTCTGTGCCAATTCAATCTTTGCTCTTCAATCATCCTAAGTCCCATTTCTGAAATTGGTTTCTGTATGACCTGCAGAAAGCCATTTGATACCATACAAACAATGATAATTTGCACCCCCCAAGCTCACTGTGAGGATTCAGTGAGACCACATACGTCATGTGTGAATTTCACGTAGTGCACAGTGTGAGATAAATATTTGCTTCTTTCTTCCATTAAATACCTTTGTTTCCATTTGTTTCCATTTTCTGTTACTGGATCTAGACAAGTGAAGGCATGAGCAAAAGGCACAGAAACTCACTCTTTCCTGCAGTTTTGCCTGTAGACTCCACAGAGTTGTGGAGCAAGAACGGGCGAGCCCCCAGCCCTGGAACAGGCAGGGCCCTGCAGGAAGGAGGGTCAGTGGGCTTTTTGCTCTTCTGCCTTCCCCTTCAGAGTGACAATGGCTGGAAGAGTAGTCAGCTGAATACCTTCAGGACAAGCTCAGTTCTGCCCTTACACTACACCCCTACACCACCCCACGCCATAGCCCAGCACGTCCTCTTAGGACTGTGACTATAATGAACTGCATGTGCTACAAAGTGGGGCTCCAAAGGGCAAGTTAAGGGCCACAGCACTGCACTGCCTCAGGAGCCAAAGAGAACGGATTCCAGCTCAGGAACCACCTTTTACCACCTATGTCATCACTTTGTTTTGCTTTGTTTTTCCATAAGAAACATATTTGAAGCTCCTCAGATTCAACTTCTCATCCGGAAAACTGGAGGTCTTATTTCCCATGGTGTTTCCTTGCAGTGAAGATTAAATATGCACAAAGTACTTGGCACAGTGCCTGACTCATATTAAGCCCTCCACAAACAATAAATTCTGCCCCCTACCCCAGCCCGGACCCAATATGTACTCTAATCAGTCTGCCTTTCCTCCTCCTCTACTCTCATAGATGTATTCTTCATCCAAAGGCTGGCTTTTCACAACTTCTCCGCTTCTTTATCCTTCCTGCTTAGTGAACACTTCCATACCATTCTCCTGGTCTCACTTGTAATAGTATGTAGAGATCCCAGACTTTTGAGCCTTACTATTGCTAAGATCTCTATAAAAGCTCTCAGACTCTCACTGCCACCTCCGATATAGATCATATTTTCCTTTACTTATATAAAAAAAAAAAAAATCAAAGCTAGGTGAGACTAAACTTGCCAAGCAAAACAAGTGAGTGAATCAAAATTCACATCCAGTGTGTTCAACTCCACACTTCCTACACCATATTGTCTGCAACACTTACTTAGGCCATACTCTACATTTCATGTTATTTCAAATTTTAACTATATGATTCATATGCCAACTAGTAGCATACATGAGGACAGGCTTTGCACAATGTTTAATCCATAGTAAAACATCATTGGAAGGACTGATGCTAAAACTGAAACTCCAGTACTTTGGCTACCTCATGAGACCGAGTTGACTCACTGGAAAAGACCCTGATGCTGGGAGGGATTGGGGGTGGGAGGAGACGGGGGCGACAGAGAATGAGATGGATGGATGGCATCACTGACTCGATGGACATGAGTTTGAGTGAACTCCGGGAGTTAGTGATGGACAGGGAGGCCTGGCGTGCTGTGATTCATGGGGTCGTGAAGAGTTGGACACGACTGAGTGACTGAACTGAACTGAACTGAACTGAAATACCAAATATATGCTAATAATTTTTATAAATAATCACTAATTAATTCATTGATGATGACTAATTGTAAATGTGTTTATCATCCTATAGACATTTTCAGGTCAAACAAAATCCTGATGCAAGAAAGGGATTACTTCCTATTTCTTCAGAAAAGAAGTTTTTTAAGTTATAGATTAAACCAAAATCCATTCACATTTGTTATAAAACAAGATATTTGAAAGAAAAGTAGGAAGACATGAGACCATTCCAGAAGAGTGACAAAGCTCTTCCTTAGCATATCTTACAGTAATGTTTTTAAAGGTGGTATGTTATTATGTTGATATAACAGTTGTTAAGGCTATGATGAAAAGATATTAAAGGAAGAAGGATGAAAACAAGACCATTAGCCATGTAGAAATGACAGTCCATGTAATCTAGGGGTGGCTCATGTTTATACACTAGCTCACATTTCAATTATCAGTGAAAGTCCCACCCCATCCTCACTCACCCTATGTTAGAATCTAGCTACTGAGTTAGAATGATACAAGGGAAATTCTACAGTGATGAGAATCAAATTCCTTCAACCCTGGTTATAATAAAGATTTTATATTATCCATCAATTTCAGCAAAGCTGTTCTGAGATGCTTTTGGAATCTATATCCTGACAATGTGGCTTTGTCTACTAATACAAGTAGCGATTGATTTATTTCCCCCTCTGTGTTAAAGACCAAGTGGCCAACAACGAAGGAAAATCAGATTTCTACCTCAGATCTTACAGAGGAGCCCCAGTGAGTAAGTGCCCAGGACTCCTATGACCTCAGTCGAGAAAAGCCTACTTAGTGTCTTTGCTCATGTGATCAAGGAATGAGTTACCCTGATAAAAATCTTACCACTGATTTCCTGAGGAAGGAAAAGTAAGATGCCATGTGGCTGGCAGAGCTACTGATGCCGAGTGGTCGTGGGAGGTTGTTATTGCTTTGTTTCCCCACTGGAAGAGGTGAATGCATGTTTTGGCTTTACGTCTGGCACTCAGCCCTATCCCAGGGAAGGACTTATGATTCATGCCGGCAATGGACTTGCCTTTGACCAGATTTTATTAACCTGAATGGTCTTGCATCTAAATCACAAGCAGAGAAAAGTTAAGCCAAGCCAGGTGCAGGGTGCCCACACACCCACTGTCACCAGGCTGTGTGCTGAAGAGAGTCTGGAAGACCCTATGACTTTGTTCCACTCTAACTAGTGGACTAACTAGCTAGTCTAACTCTAATGCATTCACAACTAGATTTTCCTAAAGTTCAGAAATTCAATAGCACTGAGATAATTTCTGGCGAGAATGAACATTAAAAATAGGAAAACATTACAAATAAGAAATCTCAAAAATCTACCGTGACACAACCACCAGCATTACATAAAACAAGGACATTTAAACAACAGAAAAAAATAGAAAGAACATAATCTCAGACTAAAAGATATTTTTCTAAATTACTAATTGAATATTATCCAAAAGAACATTTAAGGTTTCAGTATGTATTATGCGAAAGCTTTTGACTGTGTGGATCACAACAAAATGTGGAAAATTCTTTAAGAGATGGGAATACCAGACGACCTGACCTGCCTCCTGAGAAATCTGTATGCAGGTCAAAAGCAACAATTAAAACAGGACATGGAACAACAGACTGGTTCCAAATTGGAAAAGGAGTACATCAAGGCTGTATACTGTCACCCTGCTTATTTAACTTATAGGCAGAGTACATCATGAGAAATGTTGCGCTGGATGAAGCACCAGCTGGAATCAAGGTTGCCAGGAGAAATATCAATAATCTCAGATATGCAGATGACACCACTCTTATGGCAAAAGTGAAGAACTAAAGAGCCTCTTGATGAAAGTGAAACAGGAGCATGAAAAAGTTGGCTTAAAACTCAACATTCAGAAAATGAAGATCATGGCATCCGGTCCCATCACTTCATGCAAATAGATGGGGAAACAATGGAAACAGTGAGAGACTTTATTTTGGGGGACAGATTTTATTTTCTTGGGCTCCAAAATCACTGCAGATGGTGATTGCAGCCATGAAATTAAAAGACGCTTACTCCTTGGAAGAAAAGTTAGGACCAACATAGATGGCATATTAAAAAGCAGAGACATTACTTTGCCAACAAAGGTCCATCTAGTCAAGGCTATGGTTTTTCCAGTAGTCATGTATGCATGTGAGAGTTGGACTATAAAGAAAGCTGAGCACTGAAGAACTGATGCTTTTGAAATACTGAAGGCAGGAGAAGGGGATGACAGAGGGTGAGATGATCCAATGGACATGAGTTTAAGCAAGCTCTGGGAGTTGGTGATGGACAGGGAAGCCTGGCATGCTGTAGTCCATGGGGTTGCGAAGAGTCGGACATGACTCGGTGACTGAAATGATACTGTTATCCTTATGAAACTACAAACCAGTGAGAAAACAAAAAAAACACAGAGTAGCATTTCTTACACTCTTGGAAACCATTAAGTATTACTCAGTGAATGATCCTGGATGGGACCATCTCACCCATTACACACATGTAAGGTATGCACGTAGGAGTTTTGTTGTGGAATTCATAAAATTATAAATTTGTGTTGATGAAATCCTGGAAATAACAGTGAAACCCTGGAGATAGATTTGTCTGCTGCAGTTGAAATTACAGGTGACTCCAACCCTCTTCTGTGTCATTCTTTATGCCTCCAACCCTGGAATAGGCAGGGCCCTGAAGGGAGGAGAGTCAGTGCAGTGCTTGCTCCCCCACCTTCCCCTGCAGAGTGACAGTGGCTGGAACAATATTCAGCTGGAATACCTTCAGGACAAGGAAGAGGATTTTGTGCTCACTTCTGCTTCCAAACTCTCCTGTGAGGCTATGATTAACTATCCCTCTTGGCACTGAACACACAGCACCTGTACCACCTCTGATACTGAAGGCTTACAGCATTACTTACTCATTTTTACATTCCATACATATTTTCTAGATGAATAGAATGTCTGAGATCCTTCTCTATACAAAAGGAAGAAAGTTCCTGGCAAATTATAAGGCTGAAACATATGGCAGCCTCTGTAATAAGATTAGCAATTTCAAGTACTTACATGAGCAGGAAGATAACATGAAAAAAAAAATCAAGGCATCTAAAAAAAATCTGGAAGCCAAAACCAGGTTTTACAGGTATTTAGTCTTTTCCTAAACCACCCTTTCTACCATCCTCCACTCAAGTCCTTCTTCCTTTGAAGCCCAGCCTCTACTCAGAAGCCTTTTCAACTGTCTCAAGTTTCAGTGATTATTTTTTTCTCTCCCATGAGTTTCTGAAATAGTTACTATCTCTTTTCTTCTCCCTCAAAGCAAGAATGTAAGCTTTCTATAGCCAAAATGAGTACTAAATAATAGGCTTTTCCCCTTCTTGCCTCCATTTCCCTGAACACTAAGCAAGATATTCCCACTCCGACCTTCTACATACCAGGAAGAGCCTACTCACTCCTCAAGGTCAGATCAGCACAGTTGCTTCCTCTTTTTATGTACTTCTCTGGGTTCTCTTCCCTTCTACTCCAGTTAATTACTTCCTCCTCCTCCATGCTCCCCATGAAAAATTTTCCACTGAGCAAAACTAGCACTGACTGTGAAGCCGTTGAAATTAAAACTCACATGGGCCACTAATGTGGCCTGACATCTTCCTCAATTGTTCAATCCAACCTGCAGTGACAAATTAAACTGTGTCTTCTTCCTTTAAATCTCTGAAATAGTCTTGTTCCTTCTGGTATTTAGCCTATGAACTTGCCTCTTAGTCTAACGAGAAGATAGAGACCACCAGATGAGAATTCCCACACACCAACAATTTCTTTAATAATAAATACACAAAACAACACACACCAAAACCTTACTTCCCTCTTATTTTACTACAGTGGAGGATGTGCCTCTTTTTCTAAGGTATCTCTTTAGATACCATCATTTTTTTTAATCTTCTTGTGAGCTATAAATATTTGCCTTCTTCTTTTCCCCCTTGTATAATCAAACTCTCAATAGAAGTCCATCATTTGGCTCTTGCCAAATGTGTCCCTTGCAAAATTCATATGTCAAAATCCTAATCTCAGAGTGATGGTTTTAGGAGGTGGGGCCTTTGGGAGGTGCTCAGGTCATGAGCATGGAATGGACTAAGACAGTTCTTAAACATACATAAATCTCTTACATTTCAAAACAAAATTGCTGATCCCCACTTGACCCTTCATTCCTCTATTCCAACCCCAGTTCCTCAGCATCTCTCCTAGACCTTTCAGAGCCAAATAGCTGCAGGGTTGCCTGTACCTGCTATCACCATTTCTTCATTTTTCACAAACTCAATCTACTTCATTCTGGAGTGAAATAGCCTCTCCATACCTTCCATCATGTGCCCTCTTCATAGGATTGCAAACTTTAGCAAATAAAATGACAGGATGACCAGTTAAATTGGAATTTCAGATAAACAGTTTTCAGCAGATATTTAGATGTAATATGGGACACACACACACAAAAGTATTTCTTATTTATCTGAAATTCAAATTAGTTGACCTGTATTTACTCAGCAATCCTACCTCGTCTACATAATAGAATCTAATAATTATGGATGTCTTTTGATCCTTTGATTTGGAAATGTTTTTCATTGCCACAGGGTCTTTACAGTTGCAGGCTGTATTCATTAAAGACCTATAAACCAGGTGGCTTAAAACAAGAGAAATTTATTGTTTCACAATTCTGGAGGTTGAAAGTATGAAGTCAAGGTGTTGGCAAAGCTACACTCTCTCTAGAACCTCTAAAGCAAGATCCTTCATTTTGCATCTTCCTTCTGGTAGCCATAGATAACCTTTGGCTTGGAGCAGTATACCTTTAATATCTGACATAACTTCATAACTACACTTACCAACTCAGTATATATACGTGCCTGGCTTTGAGCATAGTACCTTATACTGAGTAGGTAAGTGCTTAATGCCCAAAAAAGATGTCCTTTTCATTATAGGAGACTGGAATGCAAAAGTAGGAAGTCAAGAAACACCTGGAGTAACTGGCAAATTTGGCCTTGGAGCACGGAATGAAACAGGGCAAAGGCTAATAGAGTTTTGTCAAGAGAATGCACTGGTCATAGCAAACACCCTCTTCCAACAACATAAGAGAAGAATCTACACATGGACATCACCAGATGGTCAACACCGAAATCAGATTGATTATATTCTTTGCAACCAAAGATGGAGAAGCTGTATACAGTTAGTGAAAACAAGACCAGGAGCTGACTGTGGCTCAGATCATGAACTCCTTATTGCCAAATTCAGGCTTAAATTGAAGAAAGTAGGGAAAACCACTAGACCATTCAGATATGAGCTCAATCAAATCCCTTATGATTATACAGTGGAAGTAAGAAATAGATTTAAGGGACTAGATCTGATTGATAGAGTGCCTGATGAACTCTGGACGGAGGTTCGTGACATTGTACAGGAGACAGGGACCAAGACCAACCCCATGGAAAAGAAATGCAAAAGAGCAAAATGGCTGTCTGAGGAGGCCTTACAAATAGCTGTGAAAAGAAGAGAGGCGAAAAGCAAAGGAGAAAAGGAAAGATATAAGCATCTGAATGCAGAGTTCCAAAGAATAGCAAGGAGAGATAAGAAAGACTTCCTCAGTGATCAATGCAAAGAAATAGAGGAAAATAACAGAATAGGAAAAACAAGAGACCTCTTCAAGAAAATTAGAGATTCCAAGGGAACATTTCATGCAAAGATGGGCTCGATAAAGGACAGAAATGGTATGGACCTAACAGAAGCAGAAGATATTAAGAAGAGGTGGCAGGAATACACAGAAGAACTGTACAAAAAAGATCTTCACAACCAAGATAGTCACGATAACGTGATCACTGACCTAGAGCCAGACATCTTGGAATGTGAAGTCAAGTGGGCTTTAGAAAGCATCCCTATGAACAAAGCTAGTGGAGGTGATGGAATTCCAGTTGAGCTATTTCAAGTCTTGAAAGATGATGCTGTGAAAGTGCTGCACTCAATATGCCAGCAGATTTGGAAAACTCAGCAGTGGCCACAGGACTGGAAGAGGTCAGTCTTCATTCCAATCCCAAAGAAAGGCAATGCCAAAGAATGCTCAAACTACCGCACAATTGCACTCATCTCACACGCTAGTAAAGTCATGCTCAAAATTCTCCAAGCCAGGCTTCAGCAGTATGTAAACTGTGAACTCCCAGATGTTCAAGCAGGTTTTAGAAAAGGCAGAGGCACCAGAGATCAAATTGCCAACATCCGCTGGATCATGGAGAAAGCAAGAGAGTTTCAGAAAAACATCTATTTCTGCTTCATTGACTATGCCAAAGCCTTTGACTGTGTGGATCACAAAAAACTGTGGAACATTCTGAAAGAGATGGGAATCCCAGACCACCTGACCTGCCTCTTGAGAAACCTGTATGCAGGTCAGGAAGCAACAGTCAGAACTGGACATGGAACAACAGACTGGTTCCAAATAGGAAAAGGAGTGCGTCAAGGCTGTATATTGTCACCTTGCTTATTTAACTTATATGCAGAGTACATTATGAGGAACCCTGGGCTGGAAGAAGCACAAGCTGGAATCAAGATTGCTGGGAGAAATATCAATAACCTCAGATATGCAGATGACACTACCCTTATGGCAGAAAGTGAAGAGGAACTCAAAAGCCTCTTGATGAAAGTGAAAGAGGAGAGTGAAAAGGTTGGCTTGAAGCTCAACATTCAGAAAACAAAGATCATGGCATCTGGTCCCATCACTTCATGGGAAATAGATGGAAAAACAGTGGAAACAGAGTCAGACTTTGTTTTTTTGGGCTCCAAAATCACTGCGGATGCTGATTGCAGCCATGAAAATCAAAGACGCTTGCTCCTTGGAAGGAAAGTTATGACCAACCTAGATAGTATATTAAAAAGCAGAGACATTACTTTGCCAACCAAGGTCCATCTAGTCAAGGCTATGGTTTTTCCCGTGGTCATGCATGGATGTGAGAGTTGGACTGTGAAGAAGGCTGATCGCCGAAGAATAGATGCTTTTGAACTGTGGTGTTGGAGAAGACTCTTGAGAGTCCCTTATACTGCAAGGAGATCCAACCAGTCCATTCTAAAGGAGATCAATCCTGGATGTTCACTGGAGGGACTGATGCTAAAGCTGAAACTGCAATACTTTGGCCACCTCATGTGACGAGTTGACTCGCTGGAAAAGACTCTGATGCTGGGAAAGGTTGGGGGCGAGAGGAAAAGGGGACGACGGAGAATGAGGTGGCTGGATGGCATCACCGACTCTGTGGACATGAGTTTGAGTGTACTCCGGGAGTTGGTGATGGACAGGGAGGCCTGGCGTGCTGTGATTCATGGGGTCGCGGAGAGTCGGACACGACTGAGCAACTGAACTGAACTGAACTGAACTGAAGTGCTTAATGAAGACTTGTCCTTTGAATGAAGAAATCAATGGATGAACTATTTTACAGAGCAAATGAATTGAGGGCAGAACAGAATCTTTATATTCACAAAGTCCAGTAGAGATCTGATAGGAAATCAGTGTTCAGTAAGAGATTTCTGAATCAGTAACTAGTTGCTATCATCCTTACTCTTTTGCTGGTTTTATTCTGTAAAGAATATCAGAAAGACAATTCCTTGGTCAGGACAAAGAATATATGTTTACTAAATGCATAAAATACCTAATCCGTTTTCCTCTGAGTCTCTTTTTTTTAAAACTGAGGTAAAACTGACATATTTTCAAGAGTACAATATAATGATTCAATATGTATACACACTGTAAAATTTGTTTCTTAGATAGATCCAGATTTTGTCCCCAAAAGACCATGTTTGACCTGTGTTTCAATGCCAAAAGTTGACTCTATTTTGAATATTTATAGGAAAAATATGGCCAAAAATTTAGTTAAGACATGTTTGCTGCTGCTGCTTAGTCACTCAGTCATATCCAACTTTTTGTGACCCCATGGACTGTAGCCCTCCAGGCTCCTCTGTCCATGGGGATTCTCCATGAAAGAATACTAGAGTGGGTTGCCATGACTCCCCCAGGGGATCTTCCCAACCCAGGAATCAAACTGTGGTCTCCTGCACCGCAGGCGGATTCTTTACCAGCTCAGCCACCAGGGAAGATTCTACTAGCTTGGATTTTAGGTTTGCTTCCACTGCTTCTTGTGTTCATTAGATATCCATCTTCCATTGCTTTTTAGGTGCTGTGGAACTGAATTTAACTAAAACAGTGTCTTCTAAGAATCTGTGCAGATTGAGTAAATCAATGCTAGAAGCTGAACTTGTAAACAGAAGATGTAAACAATTTTTCCCTTAAAGAACTCAAGTAGACTATATTTCTAATATAGTCTGAGTCTTTAATATGCTTCAGAGCTGTTGATTCCAGTATGTTTAATAGATACGTGCTGAATTCATGTTATTTATGACAACATGCTATTGCATGCTCAATAATTTAATGCATGAGTTGAAGAACCTCTAGTTTTCTTTCTGCATTTTCTACTCTTTCACTACTACTATACTCACAACACTTCTGACACCCTATATATGGGTTTTCCCCACACCACCAAGCAATTCTGTGACACTAGTTGGGTATTCTACAGAGTAAATCAACTCTGATACTATTAGAGCACATCAGATCCCACAGGTTAAGTGCTCAGGCCCAGGAGACTGCCCCCGCCGCCATGTCACATGCCAATCACAAGCAGCAGGTCCCTCAGCTAATCACAACTTCTGTCTGATTTGGTTGCAAATCAGAGGTTCCCATGTTGCTCCTCAAGCTTGGTTAATTTGCTCAAGCAGCTCATAAACTCAAGGAAACACTTTATCAGCTTATTAAAGGATATCGTAAAGGGTCCAGATGAAGAGCAAGGTGAATAAATAAGTAAGGTGATGCCTAGGAGGGTCCTGAGTGCAGGCGCTTCTGTCTCTGTGGAGCTGGGGTGCATCAGCCTCCAAATCAGCAATGTTCACCAACCTGAAAGCTCCTGAACTCATACTTTGGGGATTTTATGGAGACTTCCTCAGGCAGGCATGATCACTTTCTAACTCCATGTTCAGTCCTTTCCTCCTCTCTATAAAAGGGGGTGAAGGTAAAGGAAATGGCTAAAAATTCTAAGCTTCTAATTATGGCTTGGTCTTTCTGACAACTAGGCCCCATCCAGGAACCATCCAAGACTCCACCCAGAATTCCCTCACTAGAACAAAAGATGCTCCTACTGCTCTTATCATTCTTATGCAAAAATCATAGGCACAGACCTGTATATCTATGTTCTATTGCTGCTGCTACTGCTGCTAAGTCACTGAAATCGTGTCCAACTCTGTGCGACCCCATAGATAGAAGCCCACCAGGCTCCCCTCTCCCTGGGATTCTCCAGGCAAGAATACTGGAGTGGATTGCCATTTCCTCCACCAATGCATGAAAGTGAAAAGTGAAAGTGAAGTCGCTCAATCATGTCCGATTCATAGCGACCCCCTGGATTGAAGCCCACCAGGCTCCTCTGTCCATGGGATTTTCCAGGCAAGAGTACTGGAGTGGGGTGTCATTGCCTTCTCCATTATGTTCGGTTATCTTGCAATAAATAAGTCAATTTCACATGTATCTACCTTTACAATGCAATTACCCCAATCATTTTATCTCTGGACAAGTTATATTTTAGTGATGAGTCAGGGTTTCTTTCAAAGGTATCACTTAAGGAATACACTAGAATTTGCTTTTGGTAAGTTCGGTTCAGTTCGGTCGCTCAGTCATGTCCGACTCTTTGCAACTCCATGAGCCGCAGCACACTAGGCCTCTCTGTCCATCATCAACACCCGGAGTCCACCCAAACCCATGTGCATTGAATCTGTAATGCCATCCAACCATCTCATCCTCTGTCATCCCCTTCTCCTCCTGCCTTCAATCTTTCCCAGCATCAGGGTCTTTTCCAATGAGTCAACTCTTTGCATCAGGTGGCCAAAGTATCAGAGAGTCAGCTTCAGCATCAGTCCTACCAATGAACACCCAGGACTGATCTCCTTTAGGATGGACTGGCTGGATCTCCTTGCAGTCCAAGGGACTCTCAAGAGTCTTCTCCAGCACCACAGTTCAAAAGCATCAATTCTTCAATGGTCAACTTTCTTTATAGTCCAAATCACACATCCATACATGACCACTGGAAAAACCATAGCCTTGACTAGATGGACCATGGTTGGCAAAGTAATGTCTCTACTTTTTAATATGCTATCTAGGTTGGTCATAATTTTCCTTCCAAGGAGTAAGTGTCTTTTAATTTCATGGCTGCAATCAGCATCTGCAGTGATTTTGGAGCCCAAAAAAAAAAAGTCTGACACTGTTTCCACTGTTTCCCCATATATCTGCCGGATGGGACCGGATGCCGTGATTTTAGTTTTCTGAATGTTGAGCTTCAAGCCAACCTTGTCACTCTCCTCTTTCACTTTCATCAAGAGGCTCTTTAGTTCTTCTTCACTTTCTGCTATAAGGGTAGTGTCATCTGCATATCTGAGGTTATTGATATTTCTCCCAGCAATCTTGATTCCAGCTTGTGCTTCATCCAGCCCAGCGTTCCTCACGATGTACTCTGCATATAAGTTAAATAAGCAGGGTGACAATATACAGCCTTGACGTATTCCTTTTCCTATTTGGAACCAGTCTGTTGTTCCATGTCCAGTTCTAACTGTTGCTACCTGAGCTGCATACAGGTGTCTCAAGAGGCAGGTCACGTGGTCTGGTATTCTCATCTCTTTCAGAATTTTCCACATTTTGTTGTGATCCACACAGTCAAAAGCTTTGATATAGTCAAAAAAGCAGACATAGATGTTTTTCTGGAACTCTTCCTTCTTTTTTTGATGATCCAGCGGATGTTGGCAATTTGATCTCTGGTTCCTCTGCTTTTGCTAAATGAGTCTTTAAATAATATCCATGTTTTAAAACACATTCCATTGCTTTGTCCATAATTTCATGCATACTTTGTTACAATTAATCTAGCTCCTTGACTTATAAGTTTTTTCAATAAATTCCAGGAGTAAAATTGTTTTCAGATAAACAAAATAAGTTACTTTAACACTGTTTTATCTTTGTATATAAATAATGTATTTTAACTGTTCAGTTCAGTTCAGTTCAGTCACTCAGTCGTCTCCGACTCTTTCTGACCCCATGAATCACAGCACGCCAGGCCTCCCTGTCCATCACCAACTCCCGGAATTCACTCAAACTTATGTCCATCGAGTCGGTAATGCCATCCAGCCATCTCATTCTCTGTCATCCATGTCTCCTCCTGCCTCCAATCCCTCCCAGCATCAGAGTCTTTTCCAGTGAGTCAACTCATCACATGAGGTGGCCAAAGTATTGGAGCTTCAGCTTTAGCATCAGTACTTCCAATGACACCCAGGATTGATCTCCTCTAGAATGGACTGGTTGGATCTCCTTGCAGTCCAAGGGACTCTCAAGAGTCTTCTCCAGCACCACAGTTTAAAAGCACCAATTCTTTGGCGATCAGTTTTCTTCACAGTCCAACTCTCACATCCATACATGACCATGGGAAAAACTACAGCCTTGACTAGACGGACCTTTGTTGGCAAAATAATGTCTCTGCTTTTTAATATGCTATCTAGGTTGGTCATAACTTTCCTTCCAAGGAGCAAGCTTCTTTTAATTTCATGGCTGCAATCAGCATCTGCAGTGATTTTGGAGCCCAAAAAAATAAAGTCTGACACTGTTTCCACCGTTTCCCCATCTATTTGCCATGAGGTGATGGGACCAGATGCCATGACCGTTGTTTTCTGAATGTTGAGCTTCAAGCCAACATTTTTACTCTCCTCTTGCACTTTCATCAAGAGGCTTTTGAGTTCCTCTTCACTTTCTGCCATAAGGGTGGTGTCATCTGCATATCTGAGGTTATTGATATTTCTCCCGGCAATCTTGATTCCAGCTTGTGCTTCCTCCAGCCCAGCGTTCCTCATGATGTACTCTGCATACAAGTTAAATAAGCAGGGTGACAATATATAACCTCGACATACTTCTTTTCCTATTTGGAACCAGTCTGTTGTTACATGTCTAGTTCTAACTGTTGCTTCCTGACCTGCATACAGGTTTCTCAAGAGGCAGGTCAGGTGGTCTGGGATTCCCATCTCTTTCAGAATTTTCCACATTTTGTTGTGATCCACACAGTCAAAGGCTTTGGCATAGTCAATGAAGCAGAAATAGATGTTTTTTGGAACTCTCTTGCTTTCTCCATGATCCAGCGGATGTTGGCAATTTGATCTCTGGTGCCTCTGCCTTTTCTAAAACCTGCTTGAACATCTGGAAGTTCACGGTTCACATATTGCTGAAGCCTGGCTTGGAGAATTTTGAGCATGACTTTACTAGTGTGTGAGATGGGTGCAATTGTGCGGTAGTTTGAATATTCTTTGGCATTGCCTTTCTTTGGGATTGGAATGAAGACTGACCTTTTCCAGTCCTGTGGCCACTGCTGAGTTTTCCAAATTTGCTGGCATATTGAGTGCATCACTTTCACAGCATCATCTTTCAGGATTTGAAATAGCTCAATTGGAATTCCATCACCTCCACTAGCTTTGTTCGTAGTGATGCTCTCTAAGACCCACTTGACTTCACATTCCAAGATCCCTGGCTCCAAGTGAGTGATTCCGCCATCGTGATTATCTTGGTTGTGAAGATCTTTTTTGTACAGTTCTTCTGTGTATTCTTGCCACCTTTTCTTTCTTAATATCTTCTGCTTCTGCTAGGTCCATACCATTTCTGTCCCTTATCGAGCCCATCTTTACATGAAATTATCCCTTGGTATCTCTAATTTTCTTGAAAAGATCTCTTGTTTTTCCTATTCTGTTGTATTCTTCTATTTCTTTGCATTGATTGCTGAGGAAGGCTTTCTTATCTCTCCTTGCTATTCTTTGGAACTCTGCATTCAGATGCTTATATCTTTCCTTTTCTCCTTTGCTTTTTGCTTCTCTTCTTTTCATGGCTATTTGTAAGGCCTCCTCAGACAGCCATTTTGCTTTTTTGCATTTCTGTTCCATGGGGATGGTCTTGGTCCCTGTCTCCTGTACAATGTCACGAACCTCCGTCCAGAGTTCATCAGGCACTCTATCTATCAGATCTAGACCCTTAAATCTATTTCTTACTTCCACTCTATAATCATAAGGGATTTGATTTAGGTCATATCTGAATGGTCTAGTGGTTTTCCCTACTTTCTTCAATTTAAATCTGAATTTGGCAATAAGGAGTTCATGATCTGAGCCACAGTCAGCTCCTGGTCTTGTTTTTGCTAACTGTATAGAGCTTCTCCATCTCTGGCTGCAAAGAATATAATCAATCTGATTTCGGTGTTGACCATCTGGTGATGTCCATGTGTAGAGTCTTCTCTTGTGTTGTTGGAAGAGGGTGTTTGCTATGACCAGTGCATTCTCTTGGCAAAACTCTATTAGCCTTTGCCCTGCTTCATTTCGTGCTCCAATGCCAAATTTGCCTGTTACTCCAACTGTTTCCTGACTTCCTACTTTTGCATTCCAGTCCCCTATAATGAAAAGGACATCTTTTTTGGGTGTTAGTTCTAAAAGGTCTTGTAGGTCTTCATAGAACCGTTCAACTTTGGCTTCTTCAGCATTACTGGTCGGGGCATAGGCTTGGATTACTGTAATATTGAATGGTTTGCCTTGGAAAAGAACAGAAATCATTCTGTCGTTTTTAAGATTGCATTCAAGTACTGCATTTCGGACTCTTTTGTTGCCCATGATGGCTACTCCATTTCTTCTAAGGGATTCCTGCCCACAGTAGTAGATATAATGGTCATCTGAGTTAAATTCACCCATTCCAGTCCATTTTAGTTCACTGATTCCTAGAATGTCTACGTTCACTCCTGTCATCTCCTGTTTGACTACTTCCAATTTGCCTTGATTCATGGACCTAACATTCCAGGTTCCTATGCAATATTGCTCTTTACAGCATCGGACCTTGCTTCTATCGCCAGTCACATCCACAACTGGGTATTGGTTTTGCTTTGGCTCCATCCCTTCATTCTTTCTGGAGTTATTTCTCTACTAATCTCCAGTAGCATACTGGGAACCTGCTAACATGGGGAATTCCTCATTCAGTATCCTATCATTTTGCCTTTTGATACTGTTCATGGGGTTCTCAAGGCAAGTATACTGAAGTGGTTTGCCATTCCCTTCTCCAGTGAACCACATTCTGTCAGACCTCTCCACCATGACCTGTCCATCTTGGGTGGCCCCACATGGCATGGCTTAGTTTCATTGAGTTAGACAGGTCTGTGATCCATGTGATCAGATCAACTAGTTTTCTGTGATTATGATTTCAGTGTGTCTGCCCCCTCATGCCCCCTCGCAATATCCACCGTCTTATTTGGGTTTCTCTTACCTTGGTCGTGGAATATCTCTTCACAGCTGCTCCAGCAAAGCGCAGCTGCTGTACCTTACCTTGGAAGTGGGGTAGCTCCTCTCTGCCACGCTTCTGCGTATAGTTGGTTGCGCCGGAGCCAGCATCCCTCGCGTCTGAGCCGCTGGAACTCTAAAGGTATTTAAAGTTTTTATTAAATCAGATGAGGTAAAATTATCCAGGTTATATCAAATATTGGGGAAAAAAACAAAGTTTTCAATGATTTCTGTTCTAAAATCTGACTTTTATCTAGAAAGTCATTGGGTGAAGACTGGGTGGTTATAGCTGCTCTTAGTGGGTTATTATTGGGAATTGGCATAAGGCCCCCCACCCACCAGAGAGCCTGACCCAATAAATATTTATTGAAAGAATGAGTAAATCAAAGTACAAATGTTAGACTTTCCTGAATTACAGCCTCTAAGAAGATAAAACCTTTAGTAAACAAACAGGCAATATTATTTAATAAGACCTTCTAAGGAAAGATATTTTCATTTCAAATACTGTTCTTCTCATTTCTGTTTTTGAATAAAAATAAGAAGTTATTGGGTTGGAGAATTTTAAAAGGTATGACTAATCAGATAGTCCTGAAGAGTTTTAAGATGAGATCAAGTTATAAACACACTTTCCCAGGTAATGTATGTTCTCTTAGATAATATAGAAAACTACAAATAGATATAGAGCTGAGGATGGTATTCAACTCTTGCCTGGATGAAGAAAAACGGCAATACACAACCCAACTAATACCCATTTACCAAAGCATAGTAACCCAGTGATGTCCAGGATACTAATCTTGTCCAATGCTTTATCAGCATCACCATACAGTGGCTTTGGATTAAATTCAAATGCAGCAAGCATTCCCATCCATGAACAGTACCATCCAGCTATGAACGAAGCAAGATCTTCTTCAGCTTGTTCAGTTCAGTTCAGTTCAGTTCAGTCGCTCAGTCGTGTCCGACTCTCCGCGACCCCATGAATCACAGCACGCCAGGCCTCCCTGTCCATCACCAACTCCCGGAGTTCACTCAAACTCATGTCCACAGAGTCGGTGATGCCATCCAGCCATCTCATTCTCCGTCGTCCCCTTTTCCTCCCGCCCCCAACCTTTCCCAGCATCAGAGTCTTTTCCAGTGAGTCAACTCGTCGCATGAGGTGGCCAAAGTATTGCAGTTTCAGCTTTAGCATCAGTCCCTCCAATGAACATCCAGGATTGATCTCCTTTAGAATGGACTTGTTACAGAAGCCTAAATAAAAGCTTAAGCTACCCAAATAGAAGCATCATTTCTTAGTTCTCCTTACATTGGACATTAGGGAGGGCCTTGTGGTTCTCTTAATGCTAACTTTTTGATGATGTATAAGCATGGGTATAGTATCTGCTTATAGTATCTGAAGGTATCCTATGTCCGAAGCACCAAGCAGAGGTGTATCTCTGACATAGACTAATGAATTTGATATAGGCATGGATTTGCTCTCTTGCAGAGATATGCACAGGTGCTCTCTTGCAGAGATATGCCCAGGTGACAAGAAAGCTAAGTGGTTATCAGTACTTTTTCTGAAACAGAAGCAGAATTCACTAGTTCTCTGGGTTCAGGGAAAGGAAGGTTGGAACACATGCTTTGCTTCTAGTTCTTCCATTTTACTAATTCTTCTAATTCTTTCATTTTACTGGAAATATTGACTAATAAATGATATATTGTTTTAAAGTAGTTATTTGGAAGCAACATGTAGATGAGATCATCAAGTTTATGAGTCACAGGATAAACAAAATTGAAAGGAAAGACAAGGGAAGCACTGCTGGAACTTATAAGTGTAGACTAGGCAGTGAAAGAGGATTGGAATCATGCTTCTACCACTTCTGAGTTCAGTGGCCAACAGCTAATTGCTTAACTGTCTGACTTTCCCTTTCTATGTCTATCAGGTGGAGGTAAAACTATCTACTATAAAGAGTAGTTACACGGTATAAATAAGGTAAAGTATGCCTACTGTCTGGCATACAAAGCAGGGATCTACTCATGCGAGAAGGAATGCTGTTGATGAATCAGGCAAATGTGCAGTGTTTGCGCTAAAAGTCTGTGTCAGTTCCTGAGAGTGGAGAGAATTGTAAAATGAACCATTTCAGCAGACTCACTAGCAACTGGTTTTCAACTTCTAAGAACTATACTTTGTTATGTACTCATGAAATTTGCTGAAACTATCAGCAGTCATATCCAACTGGCAAGTGTGGGGGTGAGCAGTTCGTAAGAAAGAGCTTTTGTATCTATGCCCTCATCTTTTCTCAGGCATTTTGTTGCCAGTAACAATAAGTTCTTCGTGTTCTTTTTGTCTGTGTTTATGTTTATCCATGCTAAACTAATAAGCAAATGGGAGATCTGACAGAGGCATGGCTTTTCTCACCTTCTGTCCTCACTATGTGCACAAATACACATACAGACACACAACCCCCTCAGAGACATACAGCATCAGACACACGGACACAGCTACCTATGAGACTGTATTCCTCAATGTATAATCTCATTTAAATTACAAGGAGCTACAGGGGCTCTCAAAGGTCCATCTAGTCAAAGCTATGGTTTTTCCAGTAGTCATGTATGGATGTGACAGGTGGACTATAAGGAAAGCTGAATGCCAAAGAACAGATGCTTTTGAACTGTGATGTTGGAAAAGACTCTTTTTTAAATTAATTAATTTATTTTAACTGGAGGCTAATTACTTTACAATATTGTAGTGGTTTTGCCATACATTGACATGAATCAGCCATGGGTGTATACATGTTCCCCAACCTGAAACCCCCTCCCACTGTCCCATCCCTCAGCATCATCCTAGTGCACTGTCCCCAAGCACCCTGTCTCATACACTGAACCTGGACAGGTGATCTATTTCACATATGATAATATACATGTTTCAATGCTATTCTCTCAGATCATCCCACCCTCGCCTTCTCCCAGAGTTCAAAAGGCTATTCTTTACATCTGTGTCTCTTTTGCTGTCTCGCATATAAGGTCATCGTTACCATATTTCTAAATTCCATATATATGCATTAGTATACTTTATCGGTATTTTTTCTTTCTGACTTACTTCACTCTGTATAATAGGCTCCAGTTTCATCCACCTCATTAGAACTGATTCAAATGCATTCTTTTTAATGGCTGAGTAATATTCCATTGTGTATATGTACCAAAGCTTTCTTATCCATTCGTCTGATGATGGACATCTAGGTTGCTTCAATGTCCTGGCTATTGTAAACAGTGCTGTGATGAACATTGGGGTACACGTGTCTCTTTCAATTTCGGTTTCCTTGGTGTGTATGCCCAGCAGTGGGATTGCTGGGTTGTATGGCAGTTCTATTTCCAGTTTTTAAGGAATCTCCACACTGTTCTCCATAGTGGCTGTACTAGTTTGCATTCCCACCAACAGTGTAAGAGTGTTCCCTTTTCTCCACACCCTCTCCAGCATTTATGGCTTGTAGACTTTTTGATAGAAGCCATTCTGATCAGCATGAGATGGTACTTCATTGTGGTTTTGACTTGCATTTCTATGATAATGGAGAAGACTCCTGAGAGTCCTTTGGACTGCAAGGAGATCCAACCAGTCCATCCTAAAGGAAATCAGTCCTGAATATTCATTGAAAGGACTGATGCTGAAGCTGAATCTCCAGCACTTTGGCCACCTGATGTGAAGAACTGACTCACTGGAAAAGATCCTGATGCTGGGAAAATTAAAGGCAGGAGAAGAAGGGGAGGACAGAAGATGAGATGGTTGGATGGCATCACTGACTCGATGGACATGAGTTTGAGTGAGCTCCAGGAGTTGGTGGTGGACAGGGAAGCCTGGCATGCTGTAGTCCATGGGGTCGCAAAGAGTTGGATATGACTAAGCGACTGAACTGAACTGACTGACAGGCGCTCCCAAATGATTTCCATAAGAATATGAGATACACTTGATTTTACAATCTGTAGATTAAATCCTGAAACAGATTTATGAAAAGTTTTTGGAATCTAGCTACACATTTGCTCTTATATGACATTAATTTGCACTGCCCTATACACTGATCTAAATCAGATATCTTGCAACTTACTTGATTTAATATATTTTTTTTTGAGCTATCAGGACTGTCAGCATGAGAATATTCTGTTCAAAATATGGCAACTTGGCAACTCATTTTAATAAAATAATAGAT
Source organism: Moschus berezovskii (assembly GCF_049115385.1). Taxonomy (NCBI): domain Eukaryota; kingdom Metazoa; phylum Chordata; class Mammalia; order Artiodactyla; family Moschidae; genus Moschus; species Moschus berezovskii. Next base: position 55,971,861 of record NC_142477.1, on the reverse strand, counting down.
CTATATCTATATTCTATAGCTGGGCAGTAGTCAGACTATTTTAAGGGGGGAAAACAAACCTACGTTTCACTTATGATGCAAGACAGTGAAAATATGGTAGGGAAACAAAGAAGACGGAGTGCTCTCCTTATATAGGGAATAGAGGCAATGGAATGAGGTGGAGCCGACCGCGGTCGAGTGAGCAATGTTGCTGACAGTGACTCTCACACGAGTCATGCAGACCAGACAAACCACACTAGGAGGGCACCTGAAGCGCAGTTTCCACATTTCTATGGTGACCCAGAATCAAGATGTGAGGGCAGACCATTAAAATAATAGTAAAAAGGAGTAAGAAGTAAACAAATCCAGTAAAATGCCATGTATTATATCTGATCCATGATTTTATAAACCTCTGCCATTGCATGTACGCAGGGAAAAGAACATCTTGTGAACATTTTGGAGAAAATATTTTCCTAATGACATATATTCTATCAAGGGTGCCCTGGAAATGCCCCTCACTGGCTCCTATTCTGTGTTCCCTCATCTCAGGGATTTCGATGCATGCAGCAATTATGTCCCCAGCATCATGCATCCTGCCTTGCCTGGCGCATTACTCTACATACAAGCTTGCTCTCTAATGCTTCAGGGGGAAATTTACTCCACCTTTGTTCAGATCTTCATTTACCTTGAAAACACAAGTGCTGATGGTGAACACAGGAAAGACTGGCAAACGGGAATGATCTTGCAGACCAAGCTGCAGTTAATAGGCCAAAGTCAACAGGCTGAGAGGATTAAATGAGATAATGTCTGTGAAAATGCTTATAAACTAGAGCACACCAACACTGTTCTGAAGATAGAGTTGGTGAAACTTCAGAGATGCAAACGCAAATCCTAGCATCCACGTTACAATAAATCCATTGTATAAGTGTCAGATGAGGGAGATTTGGCTGGAGAACATTTCAATAGAAACCAGGAGTCTGACTGGGCTGTTGGAAAAACTTAGGTAATCTGCAATTACAGATCGACAGATCACATCTGGCTGCAGTGTTTATTTCTGGGAGCCGCGTTTTAAGAGCTATGGGCAAACTGAACCCCAGCCCCCTCACAGAAGAGAGGGACCACGTTAATAGGTTGGAAACCCTATCACATGAAGAATGGTTGAAAGAGATGGAAATAAAGAACTCTTCAAATATCGCAAGAGAAAATATTTGAAGTATGAAAGAATAGAACATGCCTGGGCTAGAAGTTATTTAGAGGCAGATTTTAATACAGGAAATAGCTTTCTAACCATGAAACCATGAGCATGTTGCAGGACAACCTTTCAACTTGGAGGAGCCTAACACTGTGGAGAAGGAAATGGCAACCCACTCCAGTATTCTTGCCTAGAGAATCCTGTGGACAGAGGAGCTTGGTGAACTGCTGTCCATAGGGTCGCACAGAGTCAGGCACGACTGAAGCGACTTAGCATGCATGCATGCATTGGAGAAGGACATGGCAACCCACTCCAGTGTTCTTGCCTGGAGAATCCTGTGGACAGAGGAGCCTGCTGGGCTGCCGTCTATGGGGTCGTGCAGAGTTAGACACGACTGAAGCGACTTAGCAGCAGCAGCAGCAACACGGTGTTGGAAATGCTCTCAAACGGTATCGCAGGAATAAGATGATGGAAAACACTGGATAAGGCAGTCTTCACTTCCGCAGAAGGGTGCCCTACAGACAAATGTCTGGGAGCAAGCACACGGAGTGGGAAGGCTGCTAGCTTTTTATCCCTAAGACGCAGGTTCTCCCCACCCGCGCCGGGTTCCTCATAGGCTGAGGACTACAGAGTCGCAATCTTCCCCGAATGTCGCTTTTTATTGGTCGATGGGGGCTATGAGTAATATGTGTAAGCTCCTGAGTGGATGATTTATATTAACTATTTCCCGCATCTCTTAGTTCTTTGCGCATGTCCAGGGAAAGCTCACAAAACCAGCCAAATTGTTCTTAGCAGGAAGAGGAACCAGGAAGGGAAGAGAACAAAAGACTGACAAGGAGCATTCATCTTAGGAATCTTACCCTCCTGTTTAACTATTCTAAAAAAATGAATATGAATCATTTCTTTATTTCTTACATTTTCTTCTTTGGTAGAAAAGACTGTATTTTTCTTACACATTATAACAATATCCTAGTACAGAAGGAGACGGTAACGTCAGAAAATCCTAAGAGCCCTACCCTAGACAGAAATAAAAAGTGTTTGGCATGTGTCCTTTTGGTTTTTATATGTGTTTATGTGTGTTGCTTCACAGGAAAACACTCACAAACATACATACACATGCATAAAAGGTCATATAACACATACAACCCAGAACCTGAAATTTTTCACTCCAGTTAACATGATAATCTTTCTGTACCTTGAGATGTAGCTTTTAAAGTAACTGTATAGTATTTCCTTACATTATTATATCATTATATTTTTAAACATCCTTTTTTGAACATTTGTGTTTTTTTCGACTTTTTCACCTTTTTAAGAAGCACTGTGTTGAACGTTCTTATAGATCAACTTTGTACATCCATTGACAATTCCTTTGGGTAATATCCCAGAAGTTCATATCAAAAGATATGAGCTGTTTAAGACTTTGGATACAGATTGTCAAGTTGCCCTCTAAAAGATTACATCAATTTGTTTCCAGTTATGGGGGTGGGGTTTGAACTAAAGAAAGGGAGTGAAGTGATAATCATCTTTTAGAGAAATTTTGGAAAAGTTTCCTGAATTTCCATGATGGTTGATATAATGCAAAAGCACTAAATATTATATCACAAAATATCAAGCAGCTAAAAATATGATAATATCTCTTTTTTGAATGTATATCTGTTTGTTCAGGTAACATTCCTAGAAATATTGAACTTCAGTCTCATTATTTCAGAGTCCCTTTTGCAGGTCCCTAAAATTTTACCACTGTAATCATCTGAGAGTAGGAGTCAGGTTAGATTGCCTATATATCTGAAGGTACCATTGAGTGTTTCATAAAGACAACTCTTCTGCTGCTGCTGCTGCTGCTAAGTCACCTCAGTCGTGTCCAACTCTGTGTGACCCCATAGACGGAAGTCCACCAGGCTCCCCCGTCCCTGGGACTCTCCAGGCAAGAACACAGGAGTGGGCCGCCATTTCCCTCTCCAATGTGTGAAAGTGAAAAATGAAAGTGAAGTCGCTCAGTTGTGTCCAACCCTTAGCGACCCCATGGACTGAAGCCTACCAGGCTCTTCCATCCATGGGATTCTCTAGGCAAGACAACTCTAGTATAAAATAAATCATAAAATCTCTGTACAGTCTCTGATTGACCTAAATACAGTTATGAACAATAATGAAAATGTATATCTAGCATCAAGCATGTATCATGTAGCTGATCAATGGGCACACTCTGAATGGATACATGAATTATTAAATTAATATTTTTATTAATACTTGAGATGTGGACACTGATGTTCAGATGATTGCATTTTTTGAGAACAAAAAATAAATTCTCTCATGTATAAAATGAAATGAAACATATTAGTATTTGATTACATTCCATAAGAAACTAAGATGGTTATTTAGCTATCTGAGGGAATTGAAGGACATTGATTCAACTACTAATAGGAAAACAACAGTTGTCCTTCTAGGTCCTTTAAGAGATAATGAATGTTACAGATTTTAAAGAAGAAATCAACGAACCAACACATTTGGAGGGATAAAAGTAGATTAAAAAGATTGTAGTTTCAAGGAAATTAAATTGAAAGATCTTTGGTTTACACAGTAACTATGATAGCGGTGAATGTATATAGATAAATGCTCACTCTTCTTAGTTCTTAAAATCAAATTAGTTGACTTCTACTCCTGGATTTACTGTCCTTCCTGAAACATCCAGAAAAGCAAGATAAAAATACTTGAAAAAATGAGTTTCAAGATATTGGATGCTAGGCAGCACAGGTTAGTCTCCTAAGAGATAAGGACAAACATGATGAGCCCAACTCAGTATTTTCCAGGCTGTTTGTGATACAGGCAGAGCCTGAGAGCCCTTATGTTGAAGAAATACAGCATAGAACCCAGGGAGACAAAGAGGCCAGAGTCACATAGCAACAGAGAGGAGACAGCTGAATAGAGAGACCTAGAGATCTGCAACCCTCACTCCTGCATTCTGCAGAGCAATGATAAGTACTAAGATTGGAAAGAAAAATGTCCAGAAGGATTAGAAGGACCAGGACTTCACGCTCCCACAGGGCTGAGAAGACAAGCTTCTCCACAAGGCAAAGAGCGTTCAGAAGAGTCATGCATTTGTATCAAGGAATAATTAGCCCCAGTCTCAACACTGCTTCAGTCAACCTAACACCTCTTAAGATCAATGCTCACCTTCTCCCAAATCAAATTTTTCCAAGTAACAAAGTTCAAGATTTATAGAAATATGAAAGTATATAACACCCAACAAGCTAAAATTTGCAAAATATGACATTAAATATTACAAGGAATGAAAGAAGAAAGAAAATATGACCAATAACAAGGGTGAAAAATAATCAAAACCAACCTAGTACTGACACAGATGATAGAATTGCAAGATAAAAACATTAAGAGTAATTATAGCTGATTGTTGATGCTTAAACCATTAAGTAGTGACATGGAAGATATAAAATGAGTCCCAAATTTCAACAGGTGAACTCCATAATACATAAGAAAAAACACACTCTGGAGAGGACTAACAGCAATTAGTCATTACAGAAGAAAAAAATCAGAAATCCAAAGACATAGTAATGAAAACTATCTAATCTGAAAAGCAGATAAAAAAATGTTTTTGTTAACTGAAAAGATTGCTGGTGAATTTAGGGCAACTTTTAATAACATAATATAATATAGTTAGAGTCCCCAGTGACAGGCAAGAGAAAAAGACGCAGAAAAAAAAAATGTAAGAAATAATGAGTTTTGAAAATATATAACTTTTATATAACTCTGTTATTGACTTTTAATTTAATTCCATTGTGGTTAGACAGCATAGTTTGTGTGACTCAGATCTTTTATATTTATTGAGACATATTATGACTTACCCAGAGTAGGTCTTTCTTGGTAAATGTTGTCTAAAATAACATGCAGTCTGCTCTTTTGGGGTATAGTCTTCTATGAACATCAAGTAGGTCAACTCTGTTTTTGGTGGTTTCAGGTTTTCCATATTTATTTGTATATTATATGATCTCTTTTTAAAAAATGCAATGGAATCTATGAGAAAGCTATTAGAACTAAAACATGAATTTAGGAAGGTTGAATGACACAAGATCAATATAAAAATAAATCATATTTCTATATACTGGTAATAAATGATAAGATATTTAAACCTAAAAACCAATACTAGGTACAATAGCATCAAAAATACTAAATATTTAAAGATAAATTGTACTAAAGATGCATGAGACCTATACACTGAAAACTAAAAAACACTGCTGAGAGAAACTTTACAAGGCCTAAACAAATAATATTTTATTCATAGGTTAAAGTACTCAATATTGTTAAAATGCCAATTCACAAATACCTATAGGTTCAATGCAATCTTTTTTTTTTTTTTGCTGGGTCATATGGAAACTTTATTTTTAGTTTTTTTTTTTAATTGGAGGCAAATTACTTTACATTAATATATTGGTTGGTTTTGCCATACATTGACATGAATCCGCCCCGGGTGTACATGTGTTCCCCCTCTTGAACCCCCCTCCCACCTCCCTCTTCCCCATATCCTCCCTCCAGGTCATCCCTGTGCACCAGCCCCAAGCATCCGGTATCATGCGTCGAACCTGGTCTGGTGATTCATTTCACATATGATAATATACATGCTACAATGCCATTCTCCCCAATCATCCCACCTTCACCCTCTCCCACAGAGTCCCAAAGACTGTTCTATACACCTATGTCTCTTTTGCTGTCTCGTATACAGGGTTAAGGTTACCGTCTTTCTAAATTCCATATATATGCGTTAGTATGCTGTATGGATGTTTTTCTTTTCAGGCTGACTTCACTCTGTATAATAGGCTCCAATTTCATCCACCTCATTAGAACTACTCAAATGCATTCTTTTTGATGGCTGAAAAATACTCCATTGTGTATATGTACCAAAGCTTTCTTATCCATTCATATGCAGATGGACATCTAGGTTGCTTCCATGTCCTTGCTATTATAAACAGTGCTGCGATGAACATTGGAGTACATGTGTTTCTTTCAATTCTGGTTTCCTCGGAGTGTATGCCCAGGAGTGCGATTGCTGGATCATATGGCAGTTTTATTTCCAGTTTTTTGAGGAATCTCCACACTGTTCTCCATAGTGGCTGTACTAGTTTGCATTCCCACCAACAGTGTAAGAGGGTTCCCTTTTCTCCACACCCTCTCCAGCATTTATTGCATGTAGACTTTGGCATCTCTGTAGAAATATATAAGTTGATTCCAAAATTCATATGGAAATGCTATATGGAAATTCACATAGAAAAGTCAAAGGATCCAGGATAACCAAACCAACTTTGAAAAAGAACAAAGTTGGAAGACTAAAACTGCCTGATTTCAAGATTTATAATAAAACTATAATTAAAAAGGCAATGTGGCATCAGCATCTAAATGACCAAATAGATCAATGAAACATAACAGAGCCTAGAAACATGTTTGTTCATATATACATGGACAAATGATTTTTGACCAAGATGCTAAGGTGATTCTATGTACAATGAACAGTCTTTTCAACAAATGAAGCTCGAATAATTGGATATCCATACACAAAAAGTAGATAAAATAAATCTTGACAAATACCTTTTATCATATATAAAAATAACTCAAAATGGATCATAGTCCTATTTTTAAAACTAAAACTATGCAACTTCTAGTACAAAAAAGGAGAAAATCTTTGTGATGTTTCTCACCTTTGATTAGTCAAAAAATTGTTAGATATAAGGCTAAAAACAAAATCCATAAGAGAAAAAAATAATCTGTACGTCTTCAAAGTTAAAAACTGCTCCTCTTTGAAAGATTCTGACAGGAGACTGAAAACACATAGAACAGGAGGCAATATTTGCAAATCACATATCTAATAATGGATACGACATCTACAGGAGCTTCTGTAGTGTCCAGTTAAGACTATATCTAGAGTTATGCTACCAATGACTGTTCGTGTATAATTCTTTGCATGTTTTTAAACTATTTCCTGTTTTTAAATCATTTCTAAATGATTCAATTATTTTATCTGTAAAAACAGGAAATTTAGAATCCCTACCTCAAAGATTGTTGTGAGGATTCAATGCATTAATTAATGTCGAGCTCATAGGCTAGTACCTTCCCTGGTGGCTCGGATGGTAAAGAATCCTCCTGCAATGCAGGAGACCTGGATTGGGAAGATCCCCTGGATGAGGGCATGGCAACCCACTCCAGTATTCTTGCCTGGAGAATCCCCATGGACAGAGGAGCCTGGTGGGCTACAGTCCATGGGGTCGCGGAGAGTTGGACATGACTGAGCGATTAAGCGCAGCACAGCATGGTCACTTTCACTGTGTTAGTGGCTCAGCCATGTCTGACTCTTCAAACCCATGGACTATACCCCACCAGGCTCCACTGTCCTTGGAATTCTCCAGGCAAGAATACTGGAGTGAGTTGTCATTCTCTTCTCTAGGGGATCTTCCTGACCCAGGGATTGAACCAGGATCTCCTGCACTGTGAGAGGATTCTTTACAATTCGAGCTACCAGAGAGGGAACAAATAATGAGAGAGAAAACAAACCCATAATTATTTACCTGTATGATATGTGAGAGATTAGAATTACAGTCATCTCTAGTGGTAGTCATACTTTTAAATATTGGCCTGAGAATTAGTTTCTGTCAAAATATAAGCAAGAAAACCTACTGTACTGACTCACTGGACGTAAATGAAATCTGTATACATGAAGAACATTTATCTTCTAAGAGTTAAAATTCTATTCTTTGCTACGACCATCATTTTTCCATGTGGCTGAGAAATCACATGAAGAAAAGGACAATCAAACATCTGACTTCAAGTGAAGTTTAACCTCGGGTGTAAGACAGCAAGTCTTGGTCTCAAAAAACAGATGTGTCGGGAAATAAATCCTGAACAGGAAAGCAAAATGTGATTCTATGATTTTCTGCTTTTGCTAAGAGTTGATCAAAATGCATTATTATCTATGATCAAAAAAAAAAAAACTCAGGAAAAATTCACATCAAATAAAAATGTTGGATTGACCAACTTTTAAACAATCTATTGACTTACCTATTAATAAAAGAGATCATGGATTTTTTAAATAGCCTCTATGGTTCCTGGTTTTATAAGTGATACACAGATTCAAAGTGCTTTACAGTTCTCCATATGGAAGCTGCAGGGAAGTAAGGGCTCTCAGTGTGACAGTCACCATGTCTGGAACCCACCTCACACATCCACTACTAGGGTCCCTTTCAATTGAGCAGTAACGCCACTAGGATCCATGTATCTTCCCAGTTGTCTCTGTAGTTAATGGGTTTCTAATAGCACAAACATATTCATTTCAAGGAACAGAGCTATAAGCTAGATATAAACCGAACAGAAGTTTAAAGAGAAATAACAGAAGTCTGTGTCACTTCAAAAGTCAATTTGGGAGAAGTATTAGATTGCTTTGGAACAGCTTTATCTGCATATGCAACTGAATTTCAGCATGAGGCACTCTGCTGCTCAAAAGTGAAGACTGTCTCATACACTTCTGCACTGGAAAGCAATCCTCACATTTATTTCCAAGCTATTATTCACATATCTCTCATTGTTTCTTATGAATTAGTCTGGACACATCTCTTTTAAGCAGAAATGGAAACATTTTCAGGAACAGAGAGTTTGTTAAGCTCTTGTTTACCTTGGAAAACTGGTATTGCAATTCCAAGCAAACACAAATTACCCATGGCTCTCTTTGGGACCATTGCATACTATGCTGTTAAAAGCATTTACAACTGTTTGGAGATGGTATGGTGAGGTTTATAGCTCAGACATGCAAAGGAAGCACTCTTCTTCGGCATATAAAATGTCTAGACTCAGAAGGATGATCTCAGCCATCACAGCAGCCTGGTTTCTGCTAGGAAGTTTTTTCTTCAGCATAAACTGTCTAATAGATGACACAAAATCTCAAAGCAAGACTAGCAGTGTGAACGGCAAACCAACAACATTCTTTTTGCTCAGATCTTACATGTACTCATTCAAAACTGCAACTTACCAAATGTTTCCCATTTATCCATTAGATTGGTAAATATTTATTAAGCATCAAGTAAGTGCCAGGCACTATTATACAACAGTGAATAACACAATACCAGCTCTCAAGGAAGGAGCTTAGGATCTATGGCAATAATTCTTAAGGGCAGGACTTTTTCTCACTAATGGAGGTTTATCTTATTCCTAAAGGTGTGGGGTTTTTTTGTTTGTTTTTTAAAGGAGACTTGTGGCGATGGAAATCAATTTATCAGGTTTCTATCTTAGATCCCCAGAGAATGTTAGTGAGTCTTCAGATGGAGAGGTAAGACATGCTCTATTCTGTCCATTCCCTGTTTGAGAAATAAGATAGAGAAGACGAGGAAGGGGCAGAAGACCAAGAGGGTCAGACTTCTTTGATAATTTGCATGTGGAAGAGTCCCTTTAGAACATTCCCACCCCTTTGCATAAATATGCACAGAAGCCCTGTCTAGTTATAAGCGTCCAGCCTGCCCTTATTGGGTGTGAAGACTGAAGTCAGCATTGCAGAATCTGGTATTTCAAATTGGCAGAGATGGGCACGGAAACCCCACAGAGGTTTCACAGCTGCATGACTGTTGCCGAAGAAGTGACTCATCCACCTCAGAATGCATTGCTAACTATGAGGTCAACTTCAGAGCAGGCCACAGCAGTCAGCTAGAGCTCCAATGGGGGACATGAATTCTTCAGACATAAGAGAGAATCTTTCCAGTCAAACAGAAAAAGAGAAGCATGGCTAGAGAAAATAAAGTGAACTTTTACCAGAAGTTTATGAACAGAACCAATTCAGCAAGTCTAGGCAAGCTCATTCTGACTTTGGGAGCTTGAATAAAATAAACATTTTTTTTTCCTGCCAAGAAAATAAACAAGTTTGTAGAAAGTGGCACACAGAGGCTATAAATGAAACTGAATGAGTTTATGCAGGAACTCTTGATTTTCTCTAGTGATGCCCTAATATGCTGTTTTTTATGCAATTCTCATGGTTGAACTGTCCACTAACCAGCTCCATGTGCTTTACTAGGGCCATTGTTAAGATGTGCCCTTCAGGTACTTCACCTTCAGAATGCTACTGAATCATCAAAACAATTGTTCAATGCTGCTTTGGGGTCAATCCAATTTTATTGACTAGTGAATGACTTTCCTTACAAAAAATCAAGATAGAATTGAACAACAAAAAAATCCAAACCTGGACTAGAAGGACTCTCTTCCAACTTCATTTTTGAGTTACTTCTTTTATTGACAAAATACAACTTTGGATAACCAAAATACAGAAAGGTTTTATGATAGAATATTTTCAAAAAGAGTGAAAACAATGTTTCTTGAGTTGCCAGACTGGGGGTGACATGCTAGTGAGCACTAGGGACAGCAACCTTAAAAAAATTAATGGTAACAGCCTCGATGATGGGAAGTCTGCCTTCTCTGGCCTCACCCTATTGGGAAAGGCTCTTTGTCTACTAAGCAGCATTACCAGGTGAGGACACAAAAAACTGCTGACTCTGTACTCCACCCAATACAAAAGAGATTCTGTGCCAGTAGAAATTTTGATTGTTTTACTCACAGCCATATACCCAATATCAGGAAAAATTCATATCACATAATGTGTGCACAGTATATATTTGTAAATGCATAGGATTGATTGGCAGTTTTTACCTACATAGGGATATTGTGATTCAATTTATCAAAGAAGCTTAACTTCTTTGTAGTTAATGCCCCTTTATTATTTGAAGGACTCGTAGATCCAAACTACTTTGAGACAGGGTTTTTCTGAAAATGTATATATTTCTTTTTGGTCAGGTGTGTGTAGGATTATTATAACCAAACTTGATTTGAGAAGTAGTGAAGACCAAGTGATGAGCACTGTTCAGGAATCTTAGATGGAATTTAGCATGTCCGCAAAGGTGGTGAGGTCAGAGATGAAACCAGAGGGAAGGTCTTTAATAAGCCTATGCTAGAAGGAGAGTCATCAAGAAGCAAAACTGAGTCAGGATGTGGGTTGAAAGGGGAAGCTGGGTACCATCACTATTGAAGTCCTAGGTCATGTGGGTTCAGGATGACAGAAGACTTCTGCTTGCTTCCTTCCTGATAGGAGAACAGAAGCCAGCCACTAAAGATGGGGAGGAGAGATAGGCATCCAGGTAAAATAATTATGTGGAAGGAGCTGGTTGGTATAAAATAACTCTGTGATTATAAGTTTAGCCTTTATTTTCCATGGTAATTGGGGCTTGGAAAAAATGATCATGCATAAATTTCAAGTTTTCTATTAGAAATAAATAGCTTTAGAAATAGTGTATTCCACCAAAGTAAATAATTTTATGGACTAACATCAAACACACACAGACACACAAGATCTCTAAATCCTATAAGGTGATTGTATCTTTCCCTTCTAGTTTATGGCTATTGCTGGAAGTGATCACCAAAACCAAAATTAACTCAGAGGCTCAAGACTCCAGCTGTTGAATAATCAGTCTGGGGACTTCCAGCTAAAAAGTTCCTAGGACATTATTTAAGCTGCCAGCTCATTTACTCCACGTATGAAATCTTCCCTCTTCTTTGGATCAAGCAAGACCTCTATTCAGCTGTGTTTATTCTTTTATATTTTCCACTTCATTGACCAACTCTCAAATAATCTTTCTGAAACTTTGACACAATAAGTAAAAAAAAAAAAAGAGGGAATAGATGAGAACTATGTAAATGCTGTTGTATAATATATATCTGTGATAATTCTACTACTTAGGGAATACCTTTTCAATTAAGAAAAATACTACAAAGTAGTCCAAATCATAGCTTTGCTCCCCATGAGAGCCTTTTCAAATAGCATCTATTTGAGTTATATCTACTTATAAGCTACTCGTCAGTTATCAATTCTTCATTAGTCCCTCTTTGTAACATTTCTGCTTTAGGTAGTTGGAAATATATCATTAAGCACATAATTTGTGAGTTGAACACGATACAAAGCAGCAAATCAAATAGGAAGCCATTTCATCAAGTTTAGTTAATCATTTTTTTTTTAATTCTTACAAATAATACTGACCTCCTGGATACAGTTTTTGAAAATTAAAACATAGCCATTCATATAACCTATTGTCCTTTCTGAGCAAGAATAAAGTATTATATTGTAATTCACTCTCTGGTTTTAATTTTTCATTCCCCTAAAAATTTACATTCAAATGATATATTTCTTAAAGAATTGATAGCAATTTTTTCTCCAATCTTAACCTATAATATTTCAAAATATTTTTGAGTTAATCTTTGACCTTCACTCATGGAGTGAGAAAAATATCAAGAACTAGTACAAGGCTGTCTTAAAAGATGAAAAAATGGCATTTTCTTCTTATCTTCTGAGCAGTGGAACACAGTCTGCAGCAGTTTCAAAGCTTTCTTTGCCACAGCAGGCTCCTGATTAATATTTCTAATATATATTCAACAGAAAACAGAATCACTCACAAAAAGATTTTTCAAAACTCTATTTTCTAACAGCCAGTGTTTCGTTTTTCTATTCATGGAAATGACAACCACTTAATTTTCTCAAGATTTCTCTGGCTTTTGCCAATGCATTTGTTTCACTTTATGATGGGCATGTAGCAAAAAATAAGTTTGGTTCATATTGTTAATGTAAAACCACATAGTTTTTAAATAAAACCATTTAAGTGAGCCTACAACCAGGAAGGAAGACATTGGTTAAATTTGCAATAGTAAAAACCTAAGATGAGAATTCTTTCCAAATCTCTCATACAGAGACCTATAACAAATAAGACTATCCAGACTGACACATTATATTTTCTGCTAAATCTTTTCTGGTTTTAAGATGAGTTATAATATGAAACATGAACCTGTTAGTTTATATTTCAGGAAATTGCATGAAATGATTTCTAAGACACTTTCCACAGATATAATAGGGTTCAAATGACCTTCTCTTTGTCACAATCACTCTTCCCTTATGCATAACCAGCACCTTATTTCTCTTAAAGGTCTATTCTTCTCATTTATTTTTTCTTTCAACTCAATTCAGTACGGTTCACAATTCCCTTATTATATGTAACACACACTACGGACTTTCAATATTAGTAAAACATGGGTTTTCACTGGAATTGGAGACCCTTTAAAAGCTGAATTATAAAAGACATTATAAACAGAAGACTTTAAGAAGTTGGGAAGGTGGACCATGAGCTTCTCATGGACAAGGCCAGTACCTTCTTATTTATTTGCAGGGCTTGTGGCAGAACTAGGAACGGAATCCCACAAGTCAGATACCTTAATATACATTATCAAGCTCATAAATTATACTCTCAGATGGTGACTTAGTATGTATTCTGTCCTATTAACTTGACAAATGGATCTTAAATTGAAAAATATATGCAAGTTATGTTTTTATAGATATTTTAATAGGCAACTAAATTTACTTATTGCTGTACATATCTGAGTATTCTGTTGATAGAGCAACAATTCTTTGATGAGTAATGAAGTAAAAATATGTACAATTCAATAAATAGTACATATTTCTAATAGATTTACTTGTCTTGCCTTTGTTTCAACAAGATCATTACGCTTCTTAATCAAGATTTGTTTTACATAATTGTGTTCCATTAACACCAGTTTGTGAAAGGATTAAAATTATAAACATGATATTTTCTAAAACTTGAATGCATTTTTGTCAAATTTACATAATTAAATATTTATATTTAACAAATATAAATAAGTGATGGTATTTTTCAAATAGTTACTTTCAAAAATAGTTACTGTGCTTTCTAAATTTTAAAATTTATAACATAAAACATAATATCAAAAATTTAAGCTATCAGTTTAATAAAGCTAAAGACAATTTATTCCTATGAGGTATTTTTATAAAAATGAGACTATTTAAAATTTAGTGCTCAACCTCCTCTTAGTTGCTAAGGTAAAAAATTGGCTTTACAATGTTAAACTAGACCTATAAGCATGCTCATTTAAGAGTAGCATGAATTATTTAATATTACAAAATGCTCTTCATTTTCTAAGTGCAACTGTGATAAATAATGTGTTAACTTGAGTACCTTCTGAACCATGAATTATAAATAAGCAGCAAAAAAAAAAAAAGTGATTGCTCAGCACTACTGAGAAACAATAGTTGGCTATGTTAGAATTTATTGCATCCATGCTATCCTAGAGAAAGAGTATGACAAGTTAGAATAGTCTGTACTTTCTCATTTTGAAAGCTTCCAGTGCTCAAATTCTTCTTACTCCAAAGGAGTGCCCATATTCAATACAGCAGTAGCACAATCCACCAATTTTTGTGACTCTGAAGTACTCTTTCTTTCAAGGAAATAGGTCAAGAGATGTGGAAAAGCATTTCTTTGGGTCACAAGAACATTTGCACAGGTGTTGGCTGTGAGTTTGAAAAACCATTCTGACTGTGGATCTAGGACATGCAGGCTTCTCAAAAGCTTAAGAGCTCAAGGCAGAAATACCTTTAACTCAAGCCCAAAGGCATTACTATCCATCACAGTGTCTCCTATAAAGCAGGGTGTAATTAATGCTGTAATTGTTACAGAATTTGGTGACCAGTTGTACAGCTGTGGGGTGAGGAAAACATAAAAAAGTGAACTACAATGGTAACATGTGAAGTCTGCTGATGGGGAGGTTTAATAATTCCAGAAAAAAATGCAGAAAAGAGGTTGAATTTATCTCTAAACATTGTTAATTTGAGGTACTGGTAGAATTCCTCTGAATTCTATTAACTAACTGGACATCATGGGCTAAATCAAATAAAATAATAAGGGCTGAAATATCAAGAATCATGCCTAATTTTTTGAAAAGTTTAAAAAGCTCCAGAGATTAATGCAAAGGATACCCAATTTAATGATGACAGAGTAAAGTAGGCGTTTATTTCTCTTTCAAAGAATGAGTGCTAAAAATCAAAATTGAAATTCCACTTTTGGTAAAAATGGAAACAGTTAAAAATCTCTCAAACTACAGGATAGGTTTGGGGGCTGTTCACACAATGGGAACCAAGCAAGGGCTCCCTAAGGAAGTATCAGGGAGAGGAAACCATGGCAGTAGATCTCAGGGAAAACCCAAATAGTGAAAACAGTTTTTTAAAAGAGAGGAATATAGCCTGTGTCCGGATTACTAAAGCCTTGTTTTTAACAGCAGGATGGTGGTACATACTGAATAGGAGGTAAATAAGGGTGGAGCTAAAAAAAATGATTACACAAACAAACAATATTTTCAAGAAGCTGTCTCTGTACCGACAAAGCAGAAGAGAGAACTCACATCATAAACAATGCGAAGTGTTGGGCTGGGTGAAGCACAAGCTGGGATCAAGAGTGCCAGGAGAAATATTAATAACCTCAGATATGCAGATGACACCACCGTTATAGGAGAAAGCAAAGAGGTCCTGAAGAGCCTCTTGATAAAGGTGAAAGAGGAGAGTGAAAAAGCTGGCTTAAAACTCAACATTCAAAACACTAAGATCACGGCATTCGATCCCATCACTTCATGGCAAATAAATGACAAAACAATGGAAACAGTGACAGACTTAATTTTCTCAGGCTCCAAAATCACTGCAGATGGTGACTGCAGCCATGAAATTAAAAGACGCTTGCTCCTTGGAAAACAAACTATGGCCACCCTAAACAACATATTAAAAAGCAGAGACATTACTTTGCCAACAAAGGTCTCTCTAGTCAAAGCCATGGTTTTTCCGGAGTCATATATGGATGTGAGACTTGGACAGTAAAGAAAGTTGAGCACCAAAGAACTGATGCTTTTGAACTTTGGTGTTGGAATCCCTTGAGAATTCCTTGGACTGCAAGGAAATCAAACCAGTCAATCCTAAAGGAAATCAATCCTGAATATTCACTGGAGGGACTGAGTTGAAGCTGAAGCTCCAATACTCTGGCCACCTGATGTGAAGAGCCTACTCATTGGAAAAGACCCTGACACTGGGAAAGATTGAGAGCAGGAAAAGACAAAGATGACAGAGGGCGAGATGGTTGGATGGCATCACCGACTCAAAGGACATGAGTTTGAGCAAACTCCGGGAGATGGTAAAGGACAGGGAGACCTGGCATGCTGCAGTCCATCAGGTCACAGAGTCAGACAGACACAACTGAGCTACTGAACAACCACAAATATACACTGCCTACAAGCTCACAGATCCTAAGGAAGTACCAGGTAGCCTGGAGTACAGTGCCAACTCCACATAAATTTTCTGTCAATACCTGACCACGAAAAGTTC
This sequence comes from Moschus berezovskii, assembly GCF_049115385.1. Classification (NCBI taxonomy): domain Eukaryota; kingdom Metazoa; phylum Chordata; class Mammalia; order Artiodactyla; family Moschidae; genus Moschus; species Moschus berezovskii. Next base: position 55,955,443 of record NC_142477.1, on the reverse strand, counting down.
TGCTTCCTTTATAAATGAATAGTTAATATAAAAGACCAGCCCAGTATCTGTACAAAAAATGTTACAGGAATGGATGAAAAAACAATGACACAGAAGTCAAAGAAAGAAGAGCTACCAGAAAACAAAATCACAGGACAGATAAAAAGTATCACAAAATATTCCATCAGGAATGGTCCCCTAAAATTAATCATTCTTATAAAAAAGACTATGCAAAAATAGATGTGTTTCAGGCTGAGATGTTGACACTAAAGGAAACCAAACATGAAGAACTCTGAAAATGAAGAAACAAATGTTAAAGTGAAGACAAAATTTGAAGAAATATGAGAGAATAAATAGCATTGAAAACTCAATAATGGAAGTAGTTTTGATATGAAACAAGAAAAAGTAAATCATGACAATTTAAAATTTGAGAGAAAGTGGCAAGGACAAATTTAAAATTTGAGATAAAGGGCAATCCACATATACATAACTGGAATGCCCAATGAAGAAATCTAGAAGCTAAACATTATAAATTTGTTTTAGAAAATTAAAGAAAACATTGCTAAAAGTCAAGAAGATTTAAGAAAAGTGAATACTGATATGGCTCAAATATTGGGAATATTCACCTAGCCAAGTCCACACAAGTCCTATCCCAGTTAAAAGTAGTTCAAATATAAAGAAACATTCCTTTGGGTAGTCAAATAATAATCAGATGATTATTAAACACATGAAAGTTTGCCTCTTTCTCTTACAATAAGAAAATACAAATTAGAATTACACTTACATATAATTTTCTACTTATGAGAGAAAAAAATGGATAATGTATCCCATTGGTGATGGTGTAGAGAAACAGGCACACTAACCTATGACTGGCCAAAGTCTAAGTCAGTATAGCTCTGTTATGGAAAACGTGCCTATGTCTATACAAACGTCAAATGCATGTCACCTAGACACAGCAGTTCCTCTTTCAGAAATTGATCTTATAAATATGTCTTACAAATTTGAAATGACATGTATGTAGAAGTTATTGTCTGCAACATTATTTGTAACAGAAAATAATGAGAAATAAGACAGGCAAACACACACACACACACACACACATATATATTCACATGATGGACTACTATACAGTCTTCAAAATGCATGAAGCTCTTTATATACTTAATATGGGATCATCTTCAATTTACATTGTGAAGCAAAAAAAGCAATTAGGGAGTGGAACAACTATTAAACATGTTATTATTTAAGAGAAAATAATGAAAGGAGATATTGCTCATGTACCTAAGTGTGTTGTATCTATTCTTGTGAATCTCTGAAAGAATACATAAAAAAACTGATAACATAACTGATATATAACACAAGTGGCCTCTGGAGAGAGGAGCAGGGATAGAATTGAAGAATAAATAAATGTGAGATACAAAATTTTGAAATGACATTAAAACTATTACATGCATTTAGATGCTTATCAGGTCTGGTAAGTAGTCATTTACCAGAGAAAATACAATGACAGTGGCCTAATTAATGCATTAATAGATCAAGAAAACAATCTATAGGCTAGAAAAAGTTGATTATAACAGCATTACCCAGTAGACCTTTCTGCAATGACTGAAATATTTTATAATTCTGCACTGGTCACAATGGTAGCCCCAAACCATGGAGTTCTCCAGGCAAGAATACTGGAGTGGGTTGCCATTACTTTCTTCAGGATATCTTCCTAATCCAGAGGTAGAACCTGGATCTCCTGCAATGCAGGCAGATTCTTTACCATCTGAGCCACTCCAAACCACATACAGTTATAGCTATTAAGCACTTGAAATGTAGCTAATGTAACCATGGAACTGAATTTTTAATTTAAATTTAATTGTCTACACATGGCCAGTGGCTACCATATTGGACAGCAGAACTTCATACTAAAAACACTCATTTCTAACCATTAAAATGCTGAGCTCTGAAGTCAGAAGATGTGATTAACATCAATAATTTACCTTTCTGTCTGCTAACACGCCACTCTATGTACAAAAGCCCTAGTCTTCAGCTACGTAGCTGTGTTCCTGTTTCTCAAACTCCTCTAACCTGTACCTAGAGCTTCAGCTGGGTGACATTATATCTTTGGGGAAATTATAATAAGGGTGCAGCTCCACAGGCAGATGGCTTGGTCATTGGTGACTTGGTGTGAGATGAGAGGCACCCAGACACCTTCTCTGAGCAGTCACTGCTTCCTGCCATGACACGTAGCTTGGTGAGTAGAGCATGGGATGGATTTCACTGTGAATTCATGCCCTTGTAGGATCGTGGTACCCTTATGCTATGAAATACCTACCCTGTTGTACACAGTGGCCCTACCCATAATCTTTCCTCTAAAATGAGACAGGGCTTACCATTCAATCACAGCAAAACGACAAAATCAAATCCTTCTGCTTGCCCACTACTTAAGTGAAAGTGAAGTGAAGTCGCTCAGTCGTGTCCGACTCTTTGCGACCCAGTGGACTGCAGCCTACCAGGCTCCTCCATTCATGGGATTCTCCAGGCAAGAGTACTGGAGTGGGTTGCCATATGTCAACCCTTAAAACTGAAACCTAACACCAGGATCTGAACTTTCTCCCTTTATTTCTCCATAATTATCTTGGCCGAAACAGAGTAATGCCTGCCTCTGGATATTGATTTGAAAATAATTTATATACTGCACTAAGCTTTCATTTAACCTAGAGTGGATGCACAGTAAATCTTAGTTCATCCTCCCACATGGACGTGGCAGTTATGTATGTTAAAAAGAAACTAAAAACTTATGAATTTGGCAACTGCCACCTGGATGTTGAATGAAGTCTATACAAATCAATAATGAAAGTACATGGAAATCAAACCTGGAAAAAAAAAGTGTGTTTGTACATGTTGGGGGTATAATTTGAGAGGTATAGTTTGTTGAATTGGGTTCAGTTCAGTTCAGTCACTCAGCTGTGTCCAACTCTTTGCGACCCCATGAATCGCAGCATGCCAGGCCTCCCTGTCCATCACCAACTGCCGGAGTCTACCCAAACCCATGTCTGTTGAGTCGGTGATGCCATCCAACCATCTCATCCTCTGTTGTCCCCTTCTCCTCCTGCCCCCAATCCCTCCCAGCATCAGGGTCTTGTCCAGTGAGTCAACTCTTTGCATGAGGTGGCCAAAGTATTGGAGTTTCAGCTTCAACATCAGTCCTTCCAATGAACACCGAGGACTGATCTCCTTCAGAATGGACTGGTTGGACCTCCTTGCAGTCCAAGGGACTTCAAGAGTCTTCTCCAGCACCACAATTCAAAAGCATCAATTCTTCGGTGCTCAGCTTTCTTCACAGTCCAACTCTCACATCCATACATGACCACTGGAAAAACCATAGCCTTGACTAGACAGAACTTTGTTGGCAAAGTAATGTCTCTGCTTTTCAATATGGTGTCTAGGTTAGTCATAACCTTCCTTCCAAGGAGTAAGCATCTTTTAATTTCATGGCTGCAATCACCATCTGTAGTGATTTTGGAGCCCCCCAGAAATAAAGTCAGCCGCTGTTTCCACTGTTTACCCATCTATTTGTCATGAAGTGATGGGACTGGATGCCATGATCTTGGGTTATTGACTAGATTTAACCATATCACACATTACAATACTTTTGAATTTCCTAGTTTAGTCAGTTACACCAAAGAAGTTCCACCAATACATGTGATATATTTTCCTGATCTCTGAGACAGGTTCAAATTAGTCCCCTTTTAAAGTTGAGGAATTGAAGGTCAGGTATTGTAACTGATTGCCCCAAAACACAAAACTTGAGACAGAGTCCAGTTTTTGTCACTTCAAGTTTTAGACCAAACGCCCGTTGTCTAAATGCAATATACCAGTAATCACATTTGTCCGTCACAATTAATACAGCTGACACAAACAAAGTGTGAATTAGGAAGAAAGTCTGGTTATGATTTGGTCACTCACCAAACTCACCTCATTAGCATTTATTTGGAGGCAAATAATTACCCTCACAGACCTCCTGGACTCAGAGTGTAAGAGGTCATGAAACCCACGCTCCTCAGTTTACACATAAGTGGTAGTGACTCATCCAGACTGAGTCATCATTTCCCTCCCCAGACCTGCTAATGACCAGTTTCACACTTGAGACATAACTGGTCAATTTCACACTTGAGACATAACTGGTCAAGCTCCAGTTAAGGAATATATCTCTACAGAAGAGGAGACACAGAAGATAAGAAGAGTTTCTTAAGAGACAAATCTTTGGACCATTGACTCATTTTCAAGAAAGGGAAGATATATTTTTCTATGTACACCACTAATATCCAATTCAACAAATAAAGCCACAAACACGGCACACCCACTATTTGGTAATGCATATAAAAATTCTTATTTTGGTCTCTATTGACTCAAGAGGGAACTAAGAAGGGGATCTGACCTATTTCAGCTCCCAAATTAAATTTAGCAATTTAAAATTAATCAACCCAGTATTTATAAATAAAACAAGGCTCCACTGAGCTGGTAACACTTCCTCCCTGTCTCCCACTCTGTGAAGTGTTACAAGCTAACCTTTAGGACTAAAATAGGGCAGCCTTGCTGAGTCACTCATAAATTTCAGCCCTGCATCTCACAGGAAGATAAAATACTCTACAACAATACTTAACACCTCATCTTCCTGAGCCCATGCTCTGGTGGTGAAACCAGACCAAATTCCATGATCGTTCCAGAAAGCTATTTCTGGCATATTAGGCCACGAGCAGTGACTTAGAGGCACCTACTCACTTTGGTACAGAGAGGGGACTTTCCACCATACAGAAGTAGAAATGAGTTTATCCACCTTATCTCCATCAGTCACTAGATCCCCCTTATTAATGTCTATTTTGAGAAGAGACCCAGGGAGACACACTAATTGGGAATGGACTCAGATGTCACAAAACCCAGGTTCTTTGTTGTTCACCTGAAAACAACAAACACTGGACTGTCAGAAAGTCTCATGTGCAACTAGTAAGAAAAAAATACATTAACTCCAGAGTTCCAGTCATTATTATCCTATAATTTCTCAATAGCACGGCAAGATGAAATCAGTAAAAAATGTAAATGACTTTATATAGGATGTTGGGATTAACATATACACACTGCTATGTATAAAAGAGACAATCAACAAGGACCTACTATATAGCACAACGAACTACACTTAGTATTTTATAATAACTTATAAAGGAAGAGAATCTGAAAAAGGATGCATACTGCATATATGCATAACTGAACTCTTTGCTGTATACCTGAAACCAATACAATGTTGTAAATCAATTATGCTTCAATTAAAAAATAAAAAATAAAATGGCTTTATATTCACGCATTCATTCATTCAATAAATATTTAGCGCCAATTTGTACAAGTTCCTATTCTAGGTACAAGGAACACAGTTTCTGCTTTCTCAGGAATTCATTTAGTAGGTTACCAAGACAGTAAGAAAGGCAATTATGGTAGTATGATATTATATATGAGTGAAGTTCAGGGGTGTCACAGGAGAATATAGGCAGACAAATTGGTAGAAAAAGAGAGGGAAAATATTCCTAACCTGGATTTAGACATCAAGGAAGATTTTCTGGAGGAAGTAACACCTAAGCTATGATCTGCAATGATGAGTCAAGAGTTAGCTTGGAAATGAGGATGGGAGTAAAAAGGATGGGATCCCAAGCAAATCCAATGATGCAGAAGTTAAGTGAAATAAAGCAGACTGAATGAACAAAAAACCATTCAGTCCAGCAGGATCCCAGATGGGTCAGAGGAGCATGGTGAGCCATAGGTTTGAGAAATAAGGGTCAGATCATTAATGCAATTATTATAAACTGGACTTTTGTCTAAGAACTTTAAAACCCAGTAAAGAATTTTGGCATCTGAGAAAGATTACTGAGACTACAGTATATGTGGGGAAAGAATTAGAAAAGACAAGACTTAGGCAAAGACACCTGTATGGGGGCACTGCTTGGGCAGTCAGACATCAAGCAATGTGGTAGTCTGGATTTAAAATAGTGAACACATTTCAGAAGTATTTACGCAGTTGAATGAACAGAATTGTGTTCTCTACCAGGGAAAACAAGAGGGTACCCAAGGGGTTATCCCTCTCCACATTCACCTTGCCTCTACAGTCCATAAATCTGAGATACCACAGATCAAGCCATCAATAAAGCTCCCAGAATAAACTGCCCAACCTCCATTGCTGCCAGGAGGGAGTCTTCTAGATGTTTAAGATGAATGCTAGCAAAAGCCTGTCTCACTAGCATTCATCCAACAGATATTTATTGAAGATCTGCTATTTCAAGCATTAGTACAGGTTTTGGGAACAGAAATGAAAAGGACACAGTATCCACACTTTAAGACTCCTGTATTGCAGGGGAGAGAGACATGTAAATAGGTCATTATAAAATAATGTCACAAATGAATTGACTGAGTATTCAGAAGCACATAATCCAACTAAGAAAACCATTAAAGGCCTTTGTGGTGGCTTCATAGAAGGCTTCTAGGGTTATTCATTAAAAATAAGTAGAAACAGGTAGAAGAAAGGAGGAGAATAGAAAGATGGCATCAATAAAGGCATGAAAGTGAAGAGTAGTGTGGTTTCTGGCTGAGAGATGTAAGCAATAATGTGCAGCTAAAGCATGAAGATAAAGCTTAACAGGCTCTAAGGAAGACCTGGTGGGACATGGCAAGGAGCTTAGATTTTATCCAGTGGAAAATGGAGTCACTGAAATTAGAAAGAAAAAAGAATAGAATCAGATTTATGTTTCAGATACTGAGATTGTGATATCTGTACAGAGATGGGGATTTGACGGAGCATATCTGAGGATGCAAGTTAGGAGACTCTTGAAGTAACCACAAACAGAAATGGTGACAATCTCACCAGAGCTGATAATAAGGATGCAGAACAAAAGGAAAGCAAGAACTTCTTTGAATAAAACATTGGCAGAATTTTGGAAGAGGTTTTATTGGAGTTGGTAAAGGAGCAGGAGAAGAAAAAGGCTGATTAGTTTCTAACTTGGGGAAATGGGTAGGTCCTTGAATAGAGATAAAGAGTGGTGCAGATGAGTTCATTTTGCATATTGGGTTAGAAGTGTCTAGGTAACATATACATGAGCTCTGGCATATTGATACACGTGTGTGTGTGAATCCAGATTATCAAGATGATACAGAATTTGGAGTTACCAGCATATAGGTGGCAATAAAAACCTTAAGAATAAATGGAATCATGTATTTGCTTGTCTAATGTATCAAATGGATATTAAGTATTTTGTAAGCACAAAGGAACATCACATAGAGTAATAAGAACTGGGACAAGAACAGAATCCTGACAGCTAAAGACTAACATTCAAGAGGAGAAAGAAGGCAGAAGGTTCTACAAATGAAACAGATAAACTATCAGTTTCAAAGAGAACCGAATGATGTGGGTATCATAAAAGTCAAGACAGTAGTGATCAGGATCAATGATTCTGGTATGATAAATACTAAAAATGATCTTTGATTTGAGGCTATAAAATTTTTAGATGATAATACTGAGAACAATGTCACCAGAAGCAGTTACCGACAGAAATAGGCCATTTACATTTGCTTTTGTGTACATCTGTAACCAACTGCATTAGAGCTTGCAGATGCTGGTCCCTGGTCCCCTGCAACTGAGAAAGAAAATAGAGTCAAATGCAAGTTGTTAAATGTCTTTTTCTAAGAAAAAGTATGTGTTTGAACTAGACGGTCTTTGGTATTCCTTAAAACTCAGAGATTCTGTGATAATCTTCCCAGATTTGTCCTATTGCAAATCTAAGAAACCCTGTTATTAAATCTAGTTGGTACATGAAGAAGAATTAGGAAAGGAAGTTCAAATATTGAGTGAATCTACAGTATTTGAGGAGAAGGCAATGGCAACCCACTCCAGTACTCTTGCCTGGAAAATCCCATGGACGGAGGAGCCTGGTAGGCTGCAGTCCATGGGGTCAGGAAGAGTCAGACACAACTGAGTGACTTCACTTTCACTTTTCACTTTCATGCATTGGAGAAGGAAATGGCAACCCACTCCAGTGTTCTTGCCTGGAGGATCCCAGGGATGGGGGAGCCTGGTGGGCTGCCGTCTATGGGATCACACAGAGTCGGACACGACTGAAGAGACTTAGCAGCAGCAGCAGCAGCACAGTATTTGATTCCTGCACTTTTAATACCAGTGGGAGGAGTATGGATATCAAGAGATACCAGTCCCATCTCAAAATTGTTTTCTGAATCTACTTAGTTCCTGTAGTCAAAGAATAAGAGTATAGATGATAAGGGATACCTGTATCATCTTATGTCTTAATGTTACCTTGTACAATGCGGAAGCTTAAATGAATAAATTTATTTTTCCTTTGAAGCCAGTCAATGCAAAGGAACTCTCAAAAAAAATGATTAGAAAACATAGACTCTTCTATAACAGTGGAAAGGGTGCTGGACCAGGAGTCAAAAGAACAAGTACTCCAGCCAACAGTAATCTGCTTGGTGATCCTAGGAAACCCAGTTAACTCTCTGGATCATAGGTTTCTCATCTGTAAAATCTGGTTGGGAAAAGAACTTCTCAGAGGCCTCCCAACCACTAGTCTGTATGTTTATAGGCATGATTACACACTATTCCTTGCTATGACCATTGTTAAACAAATTTGTTATCTCAAAGGATATTCCTACAGTTCCAAGAAGGCATGTGGTTTACCCTTGACTTTGGAAAGTCCTATATTCCTTCCAGTTAGGAAAGCAAAGTGAGAAGTGGAACTTTGGTGTTTCTGCAAGATGAGAAAACTCATTTATAAACCTGAAGCAATGCATGTCAGTCTCATTACACTCTCCTAGGAATTAACTTCATCCAAAACAACTAAAGGTCCTCAGAGGAACACAGAACCTTCATCAAAGTTTTGCTCTTAAATATCTACCAAGTTGCTTTCCAATTGCTTGAAATGAGCATCTCATTAAATCACAAACTTTGTGCTAGGCCCAGGAGAGATCTTCCTGAGTGGAATTGCAATGTTCTGACAGCTCTCTCTGAAGGAGACCTCAGAGAGTTTCAAATAATTAAAGCATTTACACTTCAGAAGCAGGAAATAGAGTGAAAGATTTTCAAACATATCTTGTTTTTCCAGGCTTATCAAAAAGTTGACACAAAGCAATGGAAGAACAAAAGAGATAATTATCAAGAAACATTTGGGCATGAAATTTTAAAAATCCAATTATCTATCACCTGAAAATTCTATTTTAAACCTTCATCTTCTTTTAAAAGCAACACAGGTACGTTTTCAAATACTGAAAAATAGAAAACAAAGAGAAATTTTTATCTTTCCTTTCCCCCAAGACAAATAAATGGCATGAGGAAATAGTTGAAAGAAAGAAGAAAAACTTTATTTACTTGAAAAATATACTGAGGATGTACATAATAGATACTATTTACTGAACACATATTTCGTCCTTGGGACTGGAAAAAAGCAATCATCACCTTTTTAAAAAAGTTTATTTATTTATTTTAATTGGAGGCTAATTACTTTACAATATTGCAGTGGTTTTTGCCATACATTGACATGAATCAACCATGGGTATACATGTGTCCCCCATCCTAAAACCCCCTCCCACCTCCCTTCCCATCCCATCCCATCCCTCTTGTAGATACAACCCAAACAGTCCTAAGGTCAAGTCAATTTAGGGCTTCAGCAGCTCCCCAAACTATAAAAGAAAGATTAAGGGTAGAAAGAAACTCAATATGCATCTATTAGGAGTTCTATAAGATAGAAAGCATTGGAAAATGACACTATTCAAGCACAAAAGGGTGGTTAATTTTCCATAACTGATTTAAGGAATATTTGTCAGATGAGGAAGTTTACTGAATACCAATAAAAAGAAATACATATAAATCCACACCTAGACACATCTAAAATTAAACTGCAGAACACCAAAGATGAAGAGATTTTTAAAATAACCTGAGATCAAAGGCAGAAAACCTTAAAAGGAACACAAATTGGACTGATGGCAGGCTTCCCAAGAATAATCACAGAAGTCACAGGCAAAGTGACATTTCAAAGTACTGAGAGAAAATAACTGTCAACTTAGAATTACCTGCCCTGCTCAATTGTCCTTTAAGAGTTAGGGGGGAAATCAAGATATTGCAAAAAAATAAAGGAAGGAAGGAAAGAAGGGAGGTAGGGAAGGAAAAGGAACATTGAGTAAGTGACCCTCTGTGAAAAAATATTAAAAAAAGTAAAAACCATTTTAAAAGATTAATAGAAGGAAAACTAACAAAGAAGTTATAAGGGCTTCTCCGGTGGCTCGGTGGTAGACACTGTCAATGCAGGTGACAAGGGTTCAGTCCTCAGTCCGACCCCATATGCCACAGAAAAACTAAGCCCATGGGCTACAACTATTGAGCCTATGCTCTAGGGCCTGGGAGCCACAATTACTGAGCCCATGTGCCATAACTACTGGAATCCTGATGCTCTGGAGCCTGTGCTCCACGACAAGCGAAGCCACTGCAATGCACACCACAATTAGACAGTAACCCCTGCTCGCTGCAACTAGAAAAAAGCTCATGCAGCAATGAAGACCCAACACAGCCAAATAAAGCAACTGTTTTTTAAAAAGAGAGAGAGTAAAGGAATGAAATCCTAAAACAAAGATGAGCAAGGACATTAGCAAACATTTTGATAAACCTAAGCTACGTTAAATGCATAAAAATAATCCTAATGGATTTCAACCCTGAATATTCACTGGAAGGACTGATGCTGAAGTGAAAGCTCCAATATTTTGGCCACATGATGCAAAAAGCTGACTAAATGGAAAAGACCCTGATGCTGGGAAAGATTGAGGGCAGGAGGAGAAGGGGGCGACAGAGGATGAGATGGTTGGATGGTATCACTGACACAATCTATGTGAGTTTGAGCAAACTCCAGGAGATAGTGAAGCACAGGGAGGCTTGGCGTGCTGCAGTCCATGGGGCCGTAATGACTGAGTGACTGAATAACAACATTAAATGCATAAAAATAAACATGACAACTAATGTGGGGGATCAAAAATTTAGTGTTTCCAAAATTCTTAACAATAACACAGAAGACAAAATTGGTGATCGCTTTGAAATGTTAATAGGAGATATTTATTATTTCTATTGGAAGGACTGATGCTAAAGCTGAAACTCCAATACTTTGGCCACCTCATGCGAAGAGTTGACTCACTGGAAAAGAGTCTGATGCTGGGAGGGACTGGGGGCGGGAGGAGACGGGGACGACAGAGAATGAGATGGCTGGATGGCATCACCGACTCGATGGACATGAGTTTGAGTGAACTCCAGGAGTTGGTGATGGACAGGGAGGCCTGGCGTGCTGTGATTCATGGGGTCACAAAGAGTTGGACTCGACTGAGCGACTGAACTGAATTGAACTGAAGAAATAGAAACTGAAATCTTCCAAGTTATTGTTTTGTGTGTAGGAGGGAGGGAAGGGATAAAGCAAACTCAGTGGATCCAGTAAAATATTGGAAAGGTGAGGGATCAAATAAAAGACCCGCTGAGCCACAAGGGAAGACCAAAAATATGAAGCCTAAGATAATATGAAAAATGACAATTAGGGCATCTATGTGTCAGTGTTTTTATAAATAATAATTTCCTTATTGCTCACAACAACCCAGTCAAGTTAATCCTATGATATTACTATTACCATTTTACAGATGTTAAGTGTGAAGCACAGGGAGGTTAAGTGACTTGATCAACAGCTAAAGCTAGTAGATAACAGTGGAATGATGCAAAGTATAGACCAAAGTCTATACTAATAACTACTGTATTATGCTGCTTCTAGACATGATTCCAAATATATTGAAAGTGAAAATGAAAGTCACTCAGTCGTGTCTGACTCTTTGTGACCCCATGGACTATACAGTCCATGGAATTCTCCAGGCCAGAATACAGGAGTGGGTAGCCATTCCCTTTCTATGGCATCTTTCCAACCCAGGGATCGAACCCAGGTCTCCTGCATTGCAGGAGGATTCTTTACCAGCTGAGCCACCAGGGAAGCCCAAGAATACTGAGTGGGTAGCCTATCCCTTCTCCAGCAGAACTTTCTGACCCAGGAATCCATGGGGTCGCAAGGAGTCAGACACAAGTGAGTGATTTTCACTTTGCAAAGAGTTGAACACAACTGAATCAACTTACCATGCAACATAATTACATAAGTAAACAAATTTATCATTGTAAAGACTCTAAAGTAGCGCATGCAATCACTTGGATGCTGAATTGTCTCCTTTCCAGGAATCAACAGAAAAGAACTGGAGAAACCAGAAGTAAACCATCTCAAAAAAAAAAAAAAAAAAAGGGCAATAGTAATATCATGTGTTTAGAAACAGTTGACACTTGAATAGCACAGAGCTTGTGGAGCTGAACTTAAATAGTGGAAAACCCACAGGTAACTTCACAGTCAGCCGTCTGTCTATAGATTCATAGTGTCAACCAACCACACAATTCTATTCTTTGTTGTTCAGGGTCAATGATATACACTATGGGAAGAAGAAATAAAGATGATCCTGAATAGGAACTTTCTTTATATGCAAACCTTCCATTTCCATGGCCCATTGCTTCAGCAGGCATGTGCATGTGTGTGGAATGGTATATGGATGAAGGTGAGGGGTGAGGCAGTTTCAACATCCACCTAGTATACCATGGGGTCGCTAAGGGTCGGACACTACTGAGCGACTTCACTTTCACTTTCACACATTGGAAAAGGAAATGGCAACCCACTCCAGTGTTCTTGCCTGGAGAATCCCAGGGATGGGGAAGCCTGGTGGGCTTCCGTCTATGGGATCACACAGAGTCGGACACGACTGAAGTGACTTAGCAGCAGTAGCAGCAGTATACTATAGGAGAACAGGAGAAAGCCTTCAAGGATCCCCAGTGTTTCTAGGTGTTGAATACAATGTGATAATCTGTTGAATGGGAATGTAAATGATACTTTTGACATTGCCTGTAGCCCTTTATTTTCAAGGAGAAAAGGTAAATAGGGTTAGCAGTGAGGAGAATGCTTTGCTTTAGTATTTTAGATAGACTTGTTCACTCTAGTGTCAGTCGCAATGAAAAAAAGTCAAAATGAATTTCCATATCCCAATTGGGAAAGGAGTACATCAAGGCTGTACATCATCACCCTGCTTATTTAACTTACATGCAGAGTATATCATGTGAGATCCTGGGCTAAATGAAGCACAAACTGGAATTAAGATTGCCAGGAGAAATATCAATAACCTCAGATATGCAGATGACACCACCCTTATGGCAGAAAGCAAGGAGGAACTAGAGAGCCTCTTGATGAAAGTGAAAGAGGAGAGGGTACAAGCTGGCTTAAAACTCAACATTTAAAAAACCAAGATCAGGGAATCTGGTCCCATCACTGATGGCAAATAGATGGGGAAACAATAGAAACAGTATCAGACTTTATTTTCTTGGGCTTCAAAATCTCTGCAGATAGCGATATAGCCATGAAATTAAAAGATGCTTGTTCCTTGGAATGCTATGACCAACTTAGACAGCATATTAAAAAGCAGAGACATTTCTTTGCTGACAAAGGTCCATCTAGTCAAAGTTATGGTTTTTCCAGTAGTCATGTATGGATGTGAGAGTTGGACAACAAAGAAAGTTGACTGCTAAAGAACTGATGCTTTTGAATTGTGGTGCTGGAGAAGACTCTTGAGAGTCCTTGGACTGCAAGGAGATCCAACCAGTCAGTTCTAAAGCAGATACCTCCTGACTATTCATTGAAAGGACTGATGCTGAAACTGAAGCTCCAATACTTTGGTCACCTGATGTAAAGAGCTGACTCATTAGAAAAGACCCTGATGCTAGGAAAGATTGAAGGCAGGAGGAGAAGGGGACACAGAGGATGAGATGGTTGGATGGCATCACTGATTCAATGAACATGAGTTTGAGCAATCTCCAGGAGTTGGTGATGGACAGGAAAGCCTGGCATGCTGCAGTCCATTGGCTCACAAAAAATCAGACATGACTGAGTGAGCTGAACTGACGAAGGAAATGAAATGGAGGCTCCAGACTTTGTTCTGTCAATTTTCACTAATTTATCAATGGTGTACTGTTAAGTCAAACACTCTGCTAAAATCTAAAGTTGTTTTACCATACTATGTCCATTTTTGCTTTCTATGTAAATCTAGTTTATACAGATATACCCAATAGCATATCAATTAATTCTATTCTCAGGTCCCATTTTTAAAGTTTATCTTCTCCACATGGGTCTGATACATTAATTCTTTTAACCATTTCTATTAATCTTAGGTCCCACAAACTAAAAAAGATATTTATCTCCTTAAATCATTAAAGCTACCCATCTCTATTTGGATCCCCTTATCAACACTATAATTTGGCAATTGTTCCCAGATAGAAAACCTGGATAATGACAGAGCCAAGTATTTGCTAGACATTAGAAGAGCAATAACAAGCAATATTAATAGGCTGGTCTCTGTCTCCTATGAGTGGGGAGGAAGAGAAAAACAAATAATTTATAAGTTACAAAAGAAAATAATAAATTTCATACAGTACACAAGCAAGGGACTTATATATAACAATGAATTAGGCCGACTTGCTTAGATGGAAGGCTCAGGGAAGATATTTCAGAGAAGATAGTATTTAAACTACAACTTGAAGGATAGGCAGATACCATATGGAGAACAGAGTAAGTGAACTCTAGGAAAGGAAATTCATATGCAAATACCTTGATATAACAAATAGCACATGAATAACTGCAAGGAGAACTGTATGGTCATAAAACAGTGAACTCTGAAGAGAGTGGTAAGGCATGAGGCTGGTAAGATGGACAAGACCTTGGTCTCATGGGGCTTTGCACATTGTATTAAGAGTCTATATTTTATTATGAATGAAAGAAAGCCACTGAAAGTTTTAAAATAGGAGAATGTTGATTCAAATTACATTCTACAAATTATTCTTGTATTATATGGAGAATGAATAAGAGAAGAGCAAAATTTAAAGTATAGAGGTTATTATAATAATTTGGATGAGAGGTAATAGACCTAGCTGGTATCAGTGAAGGTGACTTAGGTGGATATCATGGAGGCATATCTTAAAACAAAATTAATAGGACTTAATGAATTCAATCTAGGGTGTGAAATAAAGAGTAGGATCAACCTGACTTCTAGGTTCTTATCCTGAATAATTTGGTAGCTGATGGTGCCTCTTTCTGAAATAGTAAAGACCAAGGGAAGGACAATTTGGGTGAGGGTATGCTGCAGATGGTGATTGCAGCCATGAAATTAAAAGACGCTTACTCCTTGGAAGGAAAGTTAGGACCAACCTAGATAGCATATTAAAAAGCAGAGATATTACTTTGCCAACAAAGGTCAGTCTAGTCAAGGCTATGGTGTTTTCAGTGGTCATGTATGGATGTGAGAGTTGGACTGTGAAGAAAGCTGAGCACCGAAGAATTGATGTTTTTGAATTGTGGTATTGGAGAAGACTCTTGAAGTCCCTTGGACTGCAAGGAGGTCCAACCAGTCCATTCTGAAGGAGATCAGTCCTCGGTGTTCATTGGAAGGATTGATGTTGAAGCTGAAACTCCAATACTTTGGCCACCTCATGCGAAGAGTTGACTCATTGGAAAAGACCCTGATGCTGGGAGGGATTGGGGGCAGGAGGAGAAGGGGACAACAGAGGATGAGATGGTTGGATGGCATCACTGACTCCATGCACGTGAGTTTGGGTGACCTCTGGGAGCTGGTGATGGAGAGGGAGGCCTGGCGTGCTGTGATTCATGGCGTTGCAAAGAGTCCGACACAACTGAGCAACTGAACTGAACTTAACAGATGCTGTGGAAGCTAAGAGTTCTTTTGAGAAAACATTAAGATTACAATATCTATTAGATATCCAAGAGAAAATATGAATTAACCAGTTGTACATGTCAAACTAGAATTAAAAGGTAAGTTCTAAATATTTAACTCTCAAAATTAATTTTTGCTCATGTAAAAAAAAATTATTGACTTCTGCTTCCAGCTACAAGTGAGGAATAGGGGGTGGAGTAACTGTCACATGATTAAAAACTATAAATATGCAAAAATTATTTTCAGGCATTGGAAACAGGTATTCTGTGTCTCTGATACCTGAGAGAAGAGAAAAAACATGAGATAAACAAACACTATTGTCAACAGCCTACAGGCGATTTCCAGACTGTAGCATAGGGAGGGGAAATCTAAACAGAGACAGTAGTGTTACTGAGTTGAGGAGATAAATATCTGAGCTCAGGTAAGAAGTTTCTAGAATGGATGGGAGAGAATTCCAGAGAGCAGAGAGGGACAGAAAAAGAGGGAAAGTGAAACAGAAAGCAGTGCAAATGTCTGAACAGGAGTTCTCGTGAGTCTTTGGGTAAATATCAATCAGCAAATATCATGAGCAGGAAAAATTTCTGAGAAAAGAACAAATACCAAAGGAAATATAACACAATTTTTAGTTTTTATTTTTCCCCCTCCTAGGACTGGAAATTGTTTAGTTTTGCTTTTTCCAAAGTAGAGAGACCTCACTGTATGAAAATGGCAATCAATAGAAATATAAAGGCCACACCCTAACAGTAGATATGAATCAGTTCTAGAATAAAGGCTACTACAGACTCACTCAAACAGCTTAAAAATACATTCCAAGAAGTTTATATTAATCAACTAACCTGACTTCCTACAAGAAAAAGCTTTACCACTCTTTAAAGATAAATAACAGAAATTAATAATCAGAAATATAAAATTCACAATGTCTGACTTCCAATATGAAGTACTAGAATATGAAGCAAGAAAATGTGATCCATAACCAGGAGAAAAAATATCAGTCAAAAGAAACAGACTCACCAATGACAGATGATAAAATTAATAGACAAAAACATTAAAACATTATAAATGTTACATATAATAAAAACATCAGAGATAACATGAACATAATGAAAGAAATAGACAATATAGAGGGGGACAATTTAACTTATTAAGGTAAAAAGTTACTATGAATTGTATTTAATAGTAGATTAGATTCCATGGAAGAAAAATCAAAGTATATTAATGAACTTGAGGATATAGCAATAACATTTATTGAAATGAAACACAGAGAAAAACAATACTAAAAGAAAAACCAAAAATGAAAAAGATTTCACATGTAACTGGAGTTTCAGGAGAAAACTAGTGGTAGAGAAATGGAGTTGGATATAGGGGCTCTATGAGTTAAAATTTGTGAAGGAATGATGACGAAATGTTCCAAACTTGATAACAACTAGAAACCCATAAATCAAAGCACCCAATAAATCCCAAACATGATAAACACACACACGTGTACATACATACACACACACCTTTATGCATATCATCAAATTGCTAAAAATAGGGATAAAGAAATTTTAAGTATTTGGAGAAAAAAATATACTTTCAGAGAAACAAAGGTAATATTTATTATAGATTTACCATCCAAAACTATGCAAATTGCAAAACAGTGGAATATCATCTTTGAATAGCTGGAAGAAAATATCTATCAGCCTGCAATTCTGAATCTAGTGTAAATACCTTTCAAAATAAAAACCTTTTCAGACAAACTAAAACTAAGAAGATTTGTCAACTGCAGACCTTTTATTACAAGGAATCTTAAAGGAAGTTTTTCAAGCAGAAAGAATAAAGGACAGGTGGGACATATAGAAAACAAAATAAGATGGTATCTATATACCAAATCATATCAATAATTGCATCAACTATTAAAGGCTTAACATTCCAATTAAATAACAAACATTATCAAATTTTGTTTTTTAAAAAGTCTCAGGAATTCCCAGGCAGTCCAGTGCTTTCACTGCTGTGGGCCCATGTTCGATCCCTAGTCAGAGAAATAAGATAGTACAAGTCACACAGAGAAGCCAGAAAAATAAATAAAAATAAAATGTCCAAAAATAGTCTACAAGAAAGCCACTTTTAAAGTATAAAAGTGAAAGGACAGAAAACATACCATGAAAACATTAATAAAGAAAGCTAGAATAACTATATTAATATCAGAAAAAAAAATCATCAGAACAAAGTAAACCTCCAGGCATGAAGAAGAACATTTCATGCTGATAGTAGTGTCAATTTTTCCATAACACATAATAATCTTAACTGAGTATTCAGCAAATAGCAGAGCTTTCAAATATATCAAGCAATTACCCACTGAAAGTGAAGAGAGATTTACTCAGAGAACTGAAAGGGAGTAACAGACAAATGCACAGTTACAGCTGGAGATTTTAGCACCCCCTTCCTCAGTAACAGCAAAAGTAGACAGAAAATCAATATAGGCATAGAGGATTGAACTATACTATCAGCCAATTCAACCTAAATGGCATTTATAGAGGACTCATTATAGAACAGTAAGATATACATCCTTTTCTAGTGGAATATTTACAAAGATTGACCTTATTCTTTGCGGTAGCAATTAAGGTAAAGATCTCAGAGAAGATCATGCTGGATGAGGATAAGCCCTAAATCCAATGACACGAGTACCTATAAGAAAAAAAAAAAAAAAAGGAAAAGGAGAAGAAAGTGATGTGAAAATGGAGGCAGAGACTGGAGATACGCAGCCCCAAGCCAAGAAGCATCTGCCGACATCAAAAACTGGAAAAGACAAGGAAGGACTGGAGCATAGAGCCTTGGAGGGAGTGCAGCCCTGCTGGTATCTTTATTTCACACTTCTGGCCTTCAGAGCTTTGAGAAAATATATTTCTGCTTTCTAAGTCACCGAGTTTGTGGTAATCTGTTATGACAGTCTGCAGGAACTAATGCAATGCTATTCACTGGACAGTGTAAGAAACACGCTGGGAAGTCTGCCTACAGCTGTCCCCAACCCTCTCTTGGCAGTGCCTGATGTAATCCAAATCCTCAGAAAGCCTTGTTCCTATACCTATCTGAGTTGAGGCACACATTTCCTATGGTCATTTATCTCAAAACATCTTTCTCTCGAAATAGTTTTCCTTTTGGTTTTTAAAGAGGCAACACAGGGTGGTGGGACAAAGATCAGATTTGGAATATAATCTTGATTCTACTATTGACCAGTCATTTCACCAAACTGGGCCTTATCTTTTTCATGGATAAAGTAAAGAGGTTGAGGAACATAATCTTATCAAGGACTCCTCTTATGAGTGGTTTGAACACAGAAGCCCTATATCCCAAGAAACCCCAAAGTCCTAGAAACTGGATAGTTGGCCCCCACATTTCAAAGATCATCCCAGCTCTAACACCCCATTACCCAAGGCCTTCCACCAATATTTTACATCTACAATATTTTTATTTTTGTCTCATCCTCCTGATTGTATTATCTTCAGAGTTTCAAGGCAAAGATCCTCTGATCCATATAAATGTTGATCTAGTTTCAAAAGAACTTTTTGCTCTTAGACTGAGGATTGGCCTGGAAATCACTCCTAACATTATAATACCATTTAGAGGACCAAGAACATTTCAAGTTTTCTTTTATTCTTAAAATTCTGTATTGGATGTATAGTATTTCCATGGGACAGACTATTCTATTGTGATACTTGTATTATACACTGAGATAATTGGCAAGGTAGCTGAAACCAGTAGGTATTGGAATCAATACAATTGGTGATTCAAGACATTAACAACCATAGTCTTTGGGATTTTGATTCCATTCTTCAGATCCTTTCATAATCTTTCCTTGTTATTCCAGTCTGTTGGAGGAGAAAAAAGAGTTAAATTCTAAAATGGTTAAACATCTCTTTGCCTTCCTTAGAGGGGATGGTATAAAAAAAGTAATTTTTTTCAATGTAATGTAACACATATAAATATATAATAACTATGATTAATATAATAATAATTCAAGTAGATGCTTATTTTATTGCCTTGTAAGAATTGCCAAGAAGATCTATGACTTTTGTGCTTCACAACGTGAAGTCAGCATGTTAGCATGAATCAAATTATGTAATAAACTCATTACAAAAATTTTCTTGAAAGCAACAGATTTATCTTTCAAACATGGTACTTCAAGGAAATAAAAATTAAACAAATGTTTACATTATAAATCACCCAATGAAAACTTTCTGTGATTTTTAAAGTTAGACAAAAAATTGAATGAGTATTTTGGAGGAATATGACGTTATGCATCTCATTACTCATTACAACTTTTCACTGAATGGACTTTACCTGTGTCTTTTCCAGATAAGGTTTCTGATACACTAGAGTTAAAAATTGGTAGTATTCCTCCTAAAAGCCCTCCAGTGCAGAAAATCGTTGTGTTTGATGATGGAGTTAGAAAAACCTCTCTGAAATACATATTATTCTGTGCATTGGTCCCCAAATAGAGCTAAGTTCTGCAAGAGAACAACTCCTCCACTTTTTATCTGCAGCTTCCTCTGAACCTAGGACTCAACATAAATCAACAGCAGCTGAGCTAAACAGCCCATACTGTATTCATGCTCACCCACTCTCCTCGCCCCACTGCCAGAGAAGGCCACGTGCACCAGATATCATCTTGGGCCTTTATGCAAATGCGCTCCCTGTGGTTCTTCCTTTCAATCTGTTGGATATGCTCAGGCATGTCAACAGCCCACAGAACACAGATTAGACTGAAAATAAGCCATCTGACAAGAGAAGGATCTCCAGCCCCTGCCTCCCAATTGCCAGCACTGGAGCCTTGCAATTCTGTCTTCGACTTCCGGACGTCTCAGCTTTTAGGACTATTCATGCTTCATATCTGAGAGGCACTAGTGCAGCAGCTTCAAGGGTACCATCTCAAGCCTCTCGGCTAGTTGCTCTCAGCCCTCAAGCAGGGCCACGCTCCTGCAACCAAGTCCCTACATGTTTACTGAGCTCTGGAAGCCAGACATCAGGCCCAGCCTTAATAACCTGTAGGGGGTCTCTGCAACCCCAGGAACTCACTGCCAGCACCTCTTCCACCTCAACGAGCTCATCACATGGAGACCCAACCCTTCCTACTGAACAAAGATGACCTTGCTCAGTACCTATAAAATTTTTCTTCTGATACCTTCTTCACACAGCAGCAGGAAACCAGGTTGGGTCCTATTTTGGACAGCTGTGAAATCCCAAGAGAGAAGCTCAGCCTTGATTCAGTGGAGAGTGGGGAGCCAGGCTAAGTGCATAAGCAGGAATGCAACACAAGACAAATGAATAAACATAGAGGCCTGCCTCCTGTGCAGCTCAGGGAGCACGCTGCACGCTGCCATTGCCTTATCAACTATACTCACCTACACAGCTCTTTCTGCTTCACCCTGGAACCGTGAAAGTGAAATAGTAATAAGGGTTCCTGAGAGCTGGCTATTCTTATTTTCACTAAGTTCTCTCTTCTTTTTTTTATATTACTTTATATCTTAAAAACAAACAAACAAAACAAACTTTGTTGCTGTTGAGTCCAGAATAATAAAATTGTGATGGTAATCATATATGTAAAAAATATCCAGAGTTATCCTGAAACCATCTTGGACATTCTCATATCATTAAGTTTGAATTAATATTTGAGTTGTGAAACAACTCAAGATGCACACTGTCATCGTTCAGTCACTCAGTTGTGTCTAATTCTTTGGGACCCCATGGACTGCAGCACACCAGGCTTCCCTGTCCTTCACCACTTCCCAGAGTTTGCTCAAACTCATGTCCATTGACTCAGTGATGCCATCCAACCATCTCATCCTTCGTTGCCCCCTTCTCCTCTTGCCCTCAGTCTTTCCTAGCATCAGGGTCTTTTCCAGTGAGTCAGTCAGCTCTTCGCATCAGGCAGCCAAAGTATTGGAGCTTCAGGTTCAGCATCAGTCCTTCCAATGAATATTCAGAGTTGATTTCCTTTACGATTGACTGGTTTGATCTCCTTGCAGTCCAAGGAACTCTCAAGAGTCTTCTCCAGCAACACAATAGTATGTTTTCCATTTCTTACTTAACCCATGTGGGCTCTAAGAAAAACAGAATCCAAGCATTGCTTATCCCTTCACGCTTTAGTAGGCCGAATGTGATTTGGAAAGAGCTACTTGATAAATCCAAAGAATAACTCTACTTTTTAATGAGTTTCCCACCTCCCTTAAGGGGTAATAATAATAATTCTAATGCAAATCAACTCAGAATTCTCCAAGTCTAACCAAAAATTTTAGCTACAAATATTCAACTCAGTTTGTTTCTTCATTTGCTAGTAATGCACCCATCTCCCCTATACATTTTAAGACACATTTCATCTACTTGATGTCACTCCCACCCTTAAATCTGTGTGTCTATTTTCAGAGCAGAGTTCAGCTTAGCCAGAGAACAATGGGCTTCAAGAGATATTGTTAGCACATTGATCTGGGTGTAGATTTGACCCTGGGTCCAAAACAGTGAAAGCAATGGCTGTGGAGGCAACTAGGGTAGAATAGAGAATCCTGAAAATCACTGAAGGAAGGCCATTGAAAAAATGGGAGATTGGGAGCAAACTTAAAGTAGAGCCGATAATATTGAGGGCTCCTAAGAAACTCTAAAATATTAGATACAGAGAAGCCTGTTTATGAGTGGACAGGTGTTTAGCAGCTATGCAACATCCCTAGATGCCCTTCTCTGCCTCTTTTATTCATAGGAGTCTTCAGAAAAAGGACTTGGATAAAGGGAGAGGGAATAGGCCAAGTATCTAACCATGTAGGGTACAAGTGTTCATTATTAAAAGCTGATGAACACCAGAGTGCAAATATATCTTTTTAGAAGCAAATAGTGAAATGTGAAAACATGGGTTTGAGCACCAACCCTATAAATTTAGTAGCTCAGAATGCAAAGAGATTCACTAAACAACACAGTGTCCTCAAGTGGTTAAATGTGAGCATATCACTGACTTCACAGAGCAATCTAAGAACATGTCCTTCTGGAGGTTTTCACTGGTCCTTTCCATGCATGTGCCTCCCTTTTCCATGTGAAATCAGAGACATACATATTCCTTCCCAAGTATTTTTATTAGCAAGGACTGAAATGATCTAAGGTGGCTCAGTGGTAAAGAATCCACCTGTCAATGCAAGAGATACCAGAGACAAGAGTTTGATCCCTGGGCCAGGGAGATCCCCTGGAGGAGGAAATGACAACACACTCTGTATTCTTGGCTGGAAAACCCCATGTACAGAGAAGCCTGGTTGGCTATAGTCCTTGGGATTGCAAAGAGTTGGACATGACTGAGCATGCATCCCATTCTTCCCTTGCATCCTATCTCTTGTCACTGGCTAACCCAACTGGAAGCCAGAGGACAAAGTGGTCCCCTGGTGTAATACATGTAGGCCTCTCAGGACAGAAAGTAACATGAAGAATGGACCCAAAGCTCAAAGAGAAGATTTTCTAGTAGCTTGCTGTTCTGGGTTGACTTGTGTCCTCCCAAGAGACATGTTGAAGTCTGAATCTCTCAGTATCTCAGAACGTGACCTTATAAGGAAATGCAGTCTTTATAGAAATAATCAAGTTAAAATGAGGTCATTACAGTAGGCCTTAATCCAGTATGACTGGTGTCCTAATAAAAAGTGGAAATCTGGACACAGAGACAGATACTCACATGTGGAGACACACAGGGAGAAGACAGTGATAGGACTGGAGTGACGCATTTATAAAACAAGGACAGAAGTTGCCAGCAGGTAAATGAGGCAAGAAAGGCTTCTACCCTAGGGCCCGCAGAGAGCATGGCCCCCCAACATCTTGATTTGAGATGTATAGACCCTAGAATGGTGATAAAGTTTGTTTATCTTAAACACCCAGTTTTGATATGCTATTAAAGCAACCCTGAGAGACTAACACCCTTGCTAAGGAGCAGCTGATGCTTGACTGAACAGCCTGAAACTCTGAGTAGATATTAGATTCCAAATGAACTTTAGAGAGTATGTTCAATCCTTTTATTTTACAAATAAGATAATCGAGACTTAAGACTTGCTCAAAGTTACACAACTGATAACCTTGAAAAAAAAATAGCAGAGTCCTAGGAAAGCACTCATGAGAAATGCTGGGCTGGATGAAGCACAAGCTGGAATCAAAATTGCCAGAAGAAATATCAATAACCTCAGATATGTAGATGACACTACCCTTATGGCAGAAAGTGAAAAAGAGCTAAGAGCCTCTTGATGAAGGTGAAAGAGGAGAGTGGAAAAGCTGGCTTAAAACTCAACATTCAGAAAACAGACCATGGCATCCGGTTCCATCACTTCAAGGCAGATACACGGGGAAGCAATGAAAACAGTGACAGATTTTATTTTCTTGGGCTCCAAAATCTCTGCAGATGGTGACTGCAGCCAAGAAATTAAAAGACACTTGCTCCTTGGAAGAAAAGCTATGACCAACTTAGACAGCATATTAAAGAGCAGAGATGTTACTTTACTGACGAAGGTCCATCTAGTCAGTTATGCTTTTCCCAGTGGTCATGTATGAATGTGAGAGTTGCGCCATAAATAAGATGCGTGCCAAAGCATTGATGCTTTTGAACGGTGGTATTGGAGAAGATTCCTGAGAGTCCCTTGGACAGCAAGGAGATCAAACCAATCAATCCTAAAGAAAAACAACCCTGAATATTTATTGGAAGGACTGATGCTGAAACTGAAGCTCCAATACTTTGGCCACCTGAGGCAAAGAACCAACTCATTAGAAAAGACCCTGGTGCTGGGAAAGACTGAAGGCAGGAGAAGGGGACGACAGAGGATGCAATGGCTGGATGACAACACCAACTCAATGGACATGAGTTTGAGCAAGCTCTGGGAGGTGGTAGAGAGCAGGGAAGCCTGGCATGATAAAGAGTTGGACATGACCAAACAACTGAATTAGGGAACGTACGTACACCCGGGGTGGATTCATGTCAATGTATGGCAAAACCAACCAATATAATATTGCAAAATAATTAGCCTCCAATAAAAAAGAAAAAAAAAAAAGCTCAACATTCAGAAAACTAAGATCATGGCATCTGGTCCCATCACTTCCTGGCAAATAGATGGGGAAACAGTGGAAACAGTGGCAGACTTTATTTTTCAGGGCTCCAAAATCACTGTGGATGCTGATTGTAGCCATGAAATTAAAAGATGCTTACTCCTTGGAAGGAAAGTTATGACCAACCTAGACAGCATATTAAAAAGCAGAGACATTACTTTGCCAACAAGTCTGTCTAGTCAAGGCTATGGTTTTTCCACTGGTCATGTATGGATGTGAGAGTTGGACTGTGAAGAAAGCTGAGTGTAGAAGAAATGATTCTTTTGAACTGTGGTGCTGGAGAAGACTCTTGAGAGTCCCTTAGACTGCAAGGAGGTCCAACCAGTCTATCCTAAAGGAGATCACTCTTGGGTGTTCATTGGAAGATCTGATCTTGAAGCTGAAATCCAATACTTTGGCCACCTCATGCGAAGAGTTGACTCACTGGAAAAGACCCTGATGCTGGGAGGGATTGGGGGCAGGAGGAGGAGGGGACGACAAAGATGGCTGGATGGCATCACCGACTTGATGGGCATGAGTTTGGGTGGACTCTGAGAGTTGGTGATGGACAGGGAGGCCTGGTGTGCTGCGATTCATGGGGTCACAAAGAGTCGGACACGACTGAGCGGCTGAACTGAACTGAACAACTGAATGAGGGAAGTATTCAGTCCACCCCACATTTACAGGGTGGGGTTGGGGGTGGGGGGTTGGGGTGCTCAATGATACTGTTTTCAACCTGGCTGAGCTACAACATGGCTCAATACTCTGCGATCCCCCTAGGATATCATCTAAGCTAAAGGATTCTCCAGAATGATGGACAAGTGGCATCCTTTCTACAACTTCCATCTCACAGCGTGTAACCAGGCACCAAACTGAAGAACACAGTGCAGAGTGAACTGTAATGGAAATATACCTTTGTTCTCTTTAGTGCTCAGGAAAATTATCTAATAGCCTTGAGAAAGATCACCATAACCCTCTAGTACAAAGTATTTTCCTTCCTTGCAAATTAGCCATAAAGAAAAAGTTACCCAGAGCTCATTGTTCAAAGACTGACTGCTTCACACATCCTAAAGAAATGATAAGAAACTACACAGTCAGCAAAGTAGATTTAAAAAAAAAAGGAGAGAAAGAAAGCGAACTCCACCCAGAACAAATAGATTTCCTAAAGCTCTGTGATGTTTCTTATCTAGAGGAAGGCTGTGTTTTCTTGTCAATCAACCCCAGCAGATCCTCTGAGGCTTGGCCACACCTTGCGCTGGGGCAGGCTCAGGAAGGAATGTGGGAAGCCAGAAGGGAGAGGCGGTTTCCTGATGGGTCAGCTGCTGGCAAGGATTGGACCCTGGGAAAGTCTTGATGGAGGAATTCCTCTCCTTCGAGTGCAACCGGAGCAGCAGGAACAATGCTGGGATCTGCTGGTGGTGACTCCCAGGTCACAGCCTGAGCAATGCAGGCTCCGGGCAGTGGGTTATGTCACAACATGCCCTGGGCTCTCAGCATTGTGTCATTTGCTCCCTGAGTTCACATCAGCTGGCAAGACACAGTATTGTTCTCAAGGCAAGCTGTCTCCGAGGGAAAGTTGATTTGCTTCATAGGAGATTAAAGCATAAGAATAATGAAAAAGGCAAACTAGCTAAGCAAAGTCCCCTTAGGACCGCCAGAGTGCCATCTTCTTGGCTCTTGGCTGATAGTTCTTCCAAAGGAAAGGTGCGTTTCGATTACCAATATGATGCTTTGTGTGTGCAGTTTCTCATTCATCTGCAGAGATGTGTGTACTTGAGACAGTGTCTTCCCACGTCAAGCAGCTCAGGGATTACATAACCGTTCATCACAGGGCTGCTTCCCAAGCTTCTCACCCCGGTGTCTGTGTCCTCTGAGGACACGCCTGGGAAACCGACGAAGACTTTTCCTCCTCAGCCAGAGCACCCACCACTGAGAGTCACACTCATTAATGGTGGCGAAAATAGGTCACTTCCACGTCAGTTTTTCTCCCATACAGAAACAATTTCTTTTCTGACTTCCAAAATTAAGCTATCGGTGAGGAAGCATTTCACCATTACAAAAATTTCCTCCAGTTAGTGCAGATGAGAGCCAAAATAAACCAAGAAAAATCAATGAAAATGCTCTATTCTGAACAAGATTTTCTATTTCTTAAGAGTCTAGCTGGAGAGCAGCTGTTGCCATAATTTATTTGCCTTATTTTCTCTTTCAGATAGGAGTGGGACGTTGGGCTCTTCCTAAGCATTCTGGAGGCCTCCGTGGTCTTCAAATCTGGTGCACTGGTGACCTCTAGAGGACACTATTTTGGTCTAGGCTCAATGCAAAGATGAAAAATCCTTTGCTCTAGGGAGGTAAATACATTATCCATTTTACAGCTGCTAAATAGTTTTTAAGCTCAAAGCAAAGAAAGTTTCAAGCAATTATCTTCCTTCAGGCAAAATCTCCAAGGTGTCAAATGATCCAGTTTCCCCTAAATCACAGAGAATTTTGTTGTTGATGAAAATCTAAGAACTTTCTTCTCTCCCAAGATTGAGGTAACTGGTTCTCCAAAGGACGCCAACTCGGCTGAAACATTAGGCCATGGCTTAAGTGGATATCTTCAGCTATCTTTGGCTTGCTCCCTGTCCCTCAGTACACATGCTAAGTCACATCAGTCATGTTTGACTCTGTGACCCTATGGACTGTAGTCCACCAGGCTCCTCTGTTCATGGGATTCTCCAGGCAAGAATACTGGAGTGGGTTGCCATGTCCTTCTCCAGAAGAGCTTCCCAATGCAGGGACTGAATCCATGACTCTATGTCTCCTGCATCGGCAGTGGGGTTCTTTACCTCTAATGCTACCTGTCCCTCAGTGTCCTGCAGAATTCTCAACACAAGAACCTGAAAGTGTCACCAAAAGCATCCCAAGAAGTCACTCTTGAATCCCTCTAAGCTGACAGGGCAATTGTTGTTATCCAGTCACTCATTCGTGTCCGACCCTTTGAGACCCCATGGACTGCAGCACGCCAGGCTTCCTGTCATTCAGTATCTCCTGGAGCTTACTCAAATTCATGTCTATTGAGTCAGGGATGCCATCCAACCATGTCATTCTCTTTCACCCCCTTCTCCTCTTGCCCCTCAATCTTTTACAGCATCAGGGTCTTTTCTAATAAGTCAGCTCTTTGCAGCAGGTGGCCAGAGTACTGGAGCTTCAGCACCAGCCCTTTCAATGAATATTCAGGACTGATTTCCTTTAGGATTGACTGGTTTGATCTCCTTGCAGTCCAAAGGATTCTCAAGTCTTCTCCAGCACCACAGTTCGAAAGCATCAATTCTTCGATGCTCTGTCTGCTGTATGGTCCAATTCTCACATCGATACATGACTACTGGAAAAACCACAGCATTGAACCACAGCTATATGAACCTTTGTCAGCAAAGTGATGTCTCTGCTTTTTAATAGGCTCTCTAGGTTTGCAATAACTTTTCTTCCAAGGAGCAAATGTCTGTTAATTTCATGGCTGTAGTCACAGTCCACAGTGATTTTGGAGCCCCCCAAAATAAAGTCTGTCACTGTTTCCATTGTTTCCCCATCTGTTTGCCATGAAGTGATAGGACTGGATGCCATGATCTTCATTTTTTTAATGTTGAGTTTTAAGTCAACTTTTTCACTCTTTTCTTTTGCTCTCATCAAAGGGCTCTTGAGTTTCTCTTTCCTTTCCCAAAGTTGAACAAAACTACCAGTCATGCTTCTCCACATTTTCCCTCATCAGCAGAACATTTCAATCAGCTAAGTGGGGTTGGGGAGGATCTCAGGGCCACAGAGAATGGGTGGAGGCAAAATTGTGCAAAGGGGCACTAATGTCTCTTAGGGCTTTTCTGAGGTCCTGGGACAGAGCTTCCCTTCCATTCTCACATGGAGCTAGGACCTTGACTCATTTCCTCTCTCAGGCAGCAGTATCCACTCCAGGCTATGTATCAATGGGGACAGATATCAGCCTAAAACCACAGCATACAATGTGAGACCATTCAGGACTAGGTCACCGTAGTGAATAAAATTACTTCTATTAAAAACCATCTGCATTCCGGGTCTATGTCAGGTACTTATTATACATCATCTCTCATTTTTACAGCAGCTCTGCCTGCCAAATGCTATTCTCTTCATTCTTCTGATAACAAACTAAAACTCAGAGAGCTCAACTTGGCATAAACCACACGTATCACTGGAAGTTCACTTGCACGTGTGCCTTTTCCATTGTATCACAAAGCTTCTATCATCATCCAATGTTAGAGCAGAAAAAGACTGCTGTACTTATAGTTTAATCAATTCACTTTATAAATGAAGACACAGAGAAAGTAAAATGATGAAGCTGAGGCCACAATGTAAGTGACAGACCTTGCAGGAATTTAAATTCCCCATTCAGTGCTTGGGTCACTATGCAGAACCCATGACAATTCCCTTCTTGCCTTTGTAGAAGCGATAGAAGATCATTTGAGGATCAGGATAAAGACTAGAACGTAATTCTCCTGTAACATGAATGCTCCCATTTACCTCACCCTGGTTCTTACAGAACCCCTGGGACCTGTGTGAGGTCTGAGGACCTCCTGGAAACAGTATGAGGCTCCATTCTAACCCCAAGGCCTCCCTCACCATCTCCTTAGTACAGGTTTCTTTATGTACAATATGGGAAAGGATGGACTCTCCAGGGTAAAAGTGAAAGTCCATCGAAAGAATAGAAACAGGAAGCATTAAAATTCAAGATTAGGAGAGGAATGATGGTAGACTGGAAATCCAGATGGCGTTTCTACGATTGGAAATTTTTTTCTTCTCTAAGAAACTACTCATCATGACTTCTGGAAAGTCCCATTAATTTCTCAGCAGGTCAGTTTCTACTGCTGATATCTGTAAAAAGATATTCTTATCCTGTTAAGATTTATGAATAAATGATAAAAACTGTGGCATATTTTCAGCTGGACTGTTCTATTGATTAGGGACAGAATGATAGGAACACAAAACTCTACAATCCATTTATTACACAAGAATGGGTATTCAGTCCATTTTGCTGGTGGCTCCTTTCTACTGCTCAAATCTTGCCCCATCCCTCAAGTTAGTACTTCTGAAACTTGTATCAGCAAAATGTTGTTAGCAGATCTAGTGAAGATTTGTTCTATCAAGAGGCTAAAGCTAGTAACAAAAAAGTGGTTTGTAGATGACCTGATAATTTCAATGGTCACTGTTAGCACAGCCCCAAATCATGGTTGATGACTGAGTCTTCACTGACTCATCTTTGCAGTAAAAGGAGAGGGTTTCTGGGAACCACCCAGAATTTCAAGGACATCTGTTTAAAAGTGACAAGAAATCAGGGGCATCCTACCTGGTCTAAGGAACTCAACAAATTGAATCTTGTTAGTTTGACCTTTAGGAGTCATTACTGAGAGTCTGTTAAGAAAATTCCCACGTGGGTTGGGCCAGTGAGCTGGGGTTTTAGTAACCCTTATAATAGTACGGGGAGATGAACAGCTGTGTACCATGAGAGGCTGGCTGGCTGTAGCACTGCGATGGGGTAGAAGAAAGAGTTAAGGCGTTTTATTGCTTTAAGGCTTCCCCTGCATTTTGACGTCTGTCCTGCCTTGTTCTAATTTCAAGGCCAGCAGGCCTACTGGCATTACAACAAGCACTAATTAGAAAGGATGGTTTAAAAACCATCTCCTCCATACTTCTGCCATACTGGAGTAGTTCATAACAGAACTGCAGCAGGGCTCCAGCTAGCAGGAAATTGAAAACATTTTCCTGAGGATTATGTACTGGTCACCTTTTCTAGTTCCTTCCCTGAGGAAGAATGGTTACTATAGTACAGAGGAGGGTTTTCAAATTTAGCTATTATGTCTGCAGTGGCCACTTACTGACTGATATAAGTCTAGGGCTAAAGAGACTGCTATCTCTCACCACTGCGATGAGGAAGGTTAGGCACACTGAAATCCCCCACACCATGCTGTAAAGCAAACCCATCCTTCTCAGTAAATGGATGCCTAATAACAATTAAAAGCAGAAGGAAAGAGATCTTTCAACTGAGAAGTGCTACAGGCAGTTAAGTAGAGAAAAGAAGAAGCCCAGTTTTGAGATAATTGTATGGATAAATATGAAGTGCAATATTTAACCCTAATCTAGCATTAAGAGCAGAAGTTATTTATTCTTAAAATAGTCTTTAAAAAAATGAAATGCCACTGATTCTGAGCTTTAAAGATAACTTTGAAAGTAGGTGTATTTCTACTTTAAAGAATGTTTCTAAAATCCATCTAATCCACCATCTCCTCCATCTCCTGTCTTAGTTCTCAAGGATGAAAGGAGAGCTCTGTTATATTTTCCAAGCCAATGACACATTCTTGTTTTCAGCAGTGTTGAAAGTATTGAAGTATCAAGATAAATATGTACCTCAAAACTTAATACGGTACAAAATTCTGAAGACAGAGAATCTTTGGCACCTTCAATGATGCTAATATGAAAGGGGCTCCTTTAACTCTGTTTCCTGTGACTTGTGTTCTAATGGTCATAAGATGGCTGCTATAGCACCAGGCATCATGTCTACATTTGGAGGAGGAAAAAGAAAGGAGGACAGGATAGCAGTGACACAACTGCTATCTTATCAGAAAAACCATTCCTTTCCAGAAGGCTCCTAACATAATCTCACCTTCCTTGTCAATAACATAGTCCTATGACCCATGGTTTTTCCCGTGGTCATGTATGGATGTGAGAGTAGGACTGTGAAGAAAGCTGATTGCCGAAGAATTGATGCTTTTGAACTGTGGTGCTGGAGAAGACTCTTGAGAGTTCCTTGGACTGCAAGGAGATCCAACCAGTCCATTCTAAAGGAGATCAATCCTGGGTGTTCATTGGAAGGACGATGCTAAAGCTGAAACTCCAATACTTTGGCCACCTCACGCAATGAGTTGACTCACTGGAAAAGACTCTGATGCTGGGAAGAATTGGGGGCGGGAGGAGAGGGGGACGACAGAGAATGAGATGGCTGGATGGCATCACCGACTCGATGGACCTGAGTTTGAGTGAACTCCAGGAGTTGGTGATGGACAGGGTGGCCTGGCTTGCTGTGGTTCATGGGGTCGCAAAGAGTCGGACACGACTGAGCGACTGAAGTGAACTGAACTGATGACCTCATATCGGAGAAGGCAATGGCAAGCCACTCCAGTACTCTTGCCTGGAAAATCCCATGAACGGAGGAGCCTGGTAGGCTGCAGTCCATGGGGTCGCTAAGGGTCGGACACAACTGAGCGACTTCACTTTCACTTTTCACTTTCATAAATTGGAGAAGGAAATGGCAACCCACTCCAGTGTTCTTGCCTGGAGAATCCCAGGGACGGGGGAGCCTGGTGGGCTTCCGTCTATGGGGTCACACAGAGTCAGACATGACTGAAGTGACTTAGCAGCAGCATGACCTCATATACTGTAAGAAAAGCTGGAAAATGTAGTAGCTGCAAAGGAGAATGCAATTTCTGACTAGTCTAACCTTATCTCAAATTAGGAAATGAACCTGTGTAATTATTATTCCAAATAAAATCAAGGTTTATTACCAAGAAAGGAAGCAAGAAATAGCTTTTGGAGTGTTTAGGAGGAATCTAGCTATATCTGCTAGGTTATATAAAAAAGGAAAAGAAAAATGATATTCTTTTAAAATTTTAGCTACTTTTCTTAAATTATCAGTTGGAGAAATTCTCTGGTTTTAGACAAGAGAAACAATAGTCAGGGTTCTAAAGAGACTGGGGTATTTATGTAAGTTACTGACTTTTCTCAGTGATCTAGAACTCACATACTGCTACATAGATACTGTAAATTTCAGACTTTTAATTTCAAATCTGTTATGTGATTCATTCTCTTTCCCTGTCAAACGCTAGATATTTTCAATAGCACCTCTGGCC
Source organism: Moschus berezovskii (assembly GCF_049115385.1). Classification (NCBI taxonomy): domain Eukaryota; kingdom Metazoa; phylum Chordata; class Mammalia; order Artiodactyla; family Moschidae; genus Moschus; species Moschus berezovskii. The sequence continues at coordinate 55,922,627 of NC_142477.1, read as the reverse complement.
TATAAGACATCAATGAGATTAATCACTTTTTCTGTTTGATGTTTTATTAAATTAGGGCTAATTTTCTGGGATAATTAAAGGATAGCATCTTTAAAAGTCTAATTTAATGGATAATGTATAGGCTAAAAGAGGAAAACTACTGAGGAAAGTCTCTCTTCTCATGGCCCCAAATGTATTGTTTTCCATCCATATACAGATGTTTTTATTAGCACATAATTAACATAAAGTGTATACATACCCTTCTCCTCTTGTAGTAAGTAGGTAGTGATGAAGAATAATGAACTCCTGGGCTTCCCTAGTGGCTCAGTGGTAAAGAACCCATATGCCAATGCAGGAGACTCAGGTTCAATCCTTGATCCGAGAAGATCCCACAAGCAACAGAGCAACTAAGTCCATGTGCTACAACTACTGAGCCTGTGCTCCAAAGCCCAGAAGCTGCGACAAGAGAAGCCACTGTGATGAGAAGTCCAAGCATCAAAACTGCAGCTAGAAAGTAGCCCCCACTTTCCACAAGCAGAGAAAAGTCAGCAGAGCAATGAAGGCCCAGCACAGCCAAAAATAAAATAATAAAAATTATTAAAAAAAAAAATAGTGAACTCCTCTAACACCTTCTGTGGGGTTAATTAAATAAATGCTAAAACTAAAGTAATATGAAAGCCCCATTAATCAGCCAATCCTGATATCTGATGTTGACTGGCTTCAGAATAACATTGGAACAATGTGTTCCAATAACACTGGAACACTGAACTCCATTCTATTGATACTTTTTGTTAACAGCTCTTTCATTTCAGTTCAGTTCAGTCGCTCAGTCGTGACCAACTCTTTGCGACCCCATGAATCACAGCACGCCAGGCCTCCCTGTCCATCACCAACTCCTGGAGTTCACTCAAACTCATGTCCACAGAGTCGGTGATGCCTTCCAGCCATCTCATTCTCTGTCGTCCCCTTCTCCTCCCGCCCCCAATCCTTCCCAGCTCTTTAGGAGTTGATCTTTACCAAGAGTTCTTGAGGGGAGAGAAGGAATCCTATTATTATTTGACCTGAGTAGTCTATAACACACCAGGATTTTATGGAACCTGACATGAGAGAAATACAAGCCATCTAGCGAGTTAAAGAGACTCCAAGCATAGGCGACAAGATGAACTTTGAGGCCAGGTGGTCAGGATTCATTATGGCTCTCCTACTTAATATGCTGTATGATTTCCATCACTTACTTGTTCTCTGAGTTTTTTTATAGCCAGCACAGTGTCTGTCCAGGATAGATACTCAGCAAGTGGCTGATACTAATTAACACCCAGGCTCCTTCTCAAAGTCAAACTTAGAAGGTAGGAATGTGATTTGGAGTTTCCCAGAAAGCTGCTGACATTTCCCTATCCCCAGCGCCCATCCCCCCCCCCCAAAAAAAAAAAACCACATCATCTGTCATGTGACAAGTCCTAGGACCCAGTGATCCGTGCCTTTGGTTTACAATGAGGTAGTACTTCCCAGAGATCATAAGGTCTCTAAGGGCAAAAGTTTATTATTAACCTCTGCAGCTGTCCTTCTTATTTCTAGTATAGATCTTCTCCTGTTTTAATACATACCTCTGTTTTAAGACACTAATATTTCTTCTGTTTTAAAACATCAGGGGCTAAATAATTGTTTATTTAAAAAATTACACTAATTTAATTTAAATGTATAGTCCTTGCAATGAAGAATAATGAATTACATCTATTATAGGAGGAACAAAAAACCTATCGGGTCCCTTTCGAAAGGAGCAGGGAAGGGAGAGAAAATGAGAATGTGTCCCAAAGAGTAAACAACTGTCCCAGAAGGCCTTTGTTGGATTACCCAGAGACAGAAAGAGCGTGGACCTAGGCAGAAGCACCAAAGGAAGTTTTTAAGAAATTATCTTAAAGCTTCAGGAATAAAATAATCACAACAACAAAATGCAGTCATCATGTAAAATATCAGAACTTATTTTTCAATATGGTAATGTGTTCTATTAAATGAAAATAAAGATATGTGTCTTATAGAGTTTGAACATTTAGGACCTCCAAAGATTTCAATCTGGTCTTGTTGGAGGCATGGGAATAACCTGTCAAACATTGACTAACCCAGGTGATCAGGTTAGTATCCGCAGAGATAAGTATGTGGATAGAATGTATCTTCCCACAGCAACTCAGGTTCATGCCAAGATGCTTGCTCCAACTTAGGTCAGAATTACTCCAGATATACACTGAGATCTGGAGTCTGGAGAGGACAGTGAGTTGAAGATGTAAGTTTCAGTATGCGGTAGTATTTAACATACAAATATTTCAGATTATTTTAAACCCAAGTAGCATCCCTACCTTATTGTCTTCAATACTGCGGGTCCAACCACCAGCCTCTCTGACAAATTTCCCAGCTGTGCAGGGAAATACCCACAAAACATCATACTATATATCCTAGGGTGCAAAGGACTGCTTGGGAGGCAAAAGAAAAAAAGAAGCAGCAGCTGTGGCTTTTTGTCTTACCCAGTGCAGAGAGAACCCTTTCTACAAGACTTTTGCTGTGCCCGCCTGGTCAGTGCTCAGTGTTGGTAGCTGCAACCTTATCTCATCAGACTCTTTCCATCTCTACCAACCTGTTAGCTCTTTGAGGGCAGGAACTGTCTTTTATAGTCTGTACCATTCACTTTCTATTGCTATTGTAACACAAAACTGCCATAAACTTAGTGGCTTAAAATGACTAAAATTTATCTTACCCTTCCGGAGGTCAGAAGCACAAAATCGGTCTCACTGGACTAAAGGTGAGGGGTCAACAGGATTGGTTGTTTCTGAGGGCTCCAGGGGAGAATCTACTGTCTTGTTCTTTTCAGCTTCTGGACGGTACCTGCACTCTGGCTTGTGGCCTCATTTTTGTCTGTCTTCAAAGCCAACAGCGACACTGGGCTGAGGTCTTTTTGTGTTCCCATCTCACTGGTGCTCTTCCTCCTGCTTCCCTTTTCCACTAATAAGCACCCTTGTGACTTCTGTGGACCCACCTGAGTAATCCAGGATACTGTCCCCATTTCAAAGTCAGATGATCAGCAACTTCTATTCCCCTTTGCCATGTCACCTCTTCACCAGTTCTTAGGATTAGGTTTGTGGACACCTTTGGGGGAACTAGGTCTGGAATCCATAGCTCTAAGTACAATGTTTAGTGCATTCCAGCTCTCAATCAATGAAAATGAATTAATGAAAGAATAAGTGAAGTGATTAATGCATCTCTCAGTGCCTACAGCTAGGTGTTTTACTCCAGAAAATAACCTACTTTTAAGGAGCATACCTGCTAATCTATTTTTAGTGGGATTTGGAGAAGAGAGAGAGATGTAAAGCAGTTTGTGAATAGTTTAAAATTACCATCTTGATAATTTAGGTAATTTCAGTTCAGTTCAGTTCATTTCAGTCGCTCAGTCGTGTCCGACTCTCCGCGACCCCATGAATCACAGCACGCCAGGCCTCCCTGTCCATCACCAACTCCCGGAGTTCACTCAAACTCATGTCCACAGAGTCGGTGATGCCATCCAGCCATCTCATTCTCGGTCGTCCCCTTCTCCTCCCGCCCCCAACCTTTCCCAGCATCAGAGTCTTTTCCAGTGAGTCAACTCGTCACATGAGGTGGCCAAAGTATTGGAGTTTCAGCTTTAGCATCAGTCCTTCCAATGAACACCCAGGATCGATCTCCCTTAGAATGGACTGGTTGTAAAATTAGGTATCAGTAGATGAGAGGAGTGGTGGTGGTTTAGTCGCTAAGTCCTTTCCAACTCTTGCAACCCCATGGACTGTATGCCTGCCAGGCTCTTCTGTCCATAGGAATTTCCAAGCAAGAATACTGGAATGGCTTGCCATTTCCTTCTCCCAATGAAAGGAATAGAAAACCTTAAAGAAAGAAAACATTCGGTATCCAATCTTCTACCAATCTAAAGCAACTAGGTAGTAAAAATGAACATATATATATATATATATCTGAATCACTTTGCTATACACTAAAAACTAACAAAACATTGTAAATTAACTGTAATTTTAAAAAAATCTTATCTGTAACTTAGTGTATGAAACCTACTCTTTACTTATGGGCTTGTGATTCTAGTAATCCAGAGAACTGAATTCAAAACAGTTTAATCCTCTGACCGACACTAATGCTGAAAATAATTTTCAAGTATTTTGCCATGATTCTATGTAAATATCATATCATAGCCAGATCATCAAAGCAGTGAGAACAACCAGAAAAATGCCTTCACCTATCCCCATTCCCACAGAACGCTGTCTGCCCCCATTACACTCTAATTGTATTATTTGACCATCCATGTTTCCTATTTGTCCATGAGTTTCCTGAGAATAGTGCACATTTGCCTCTCTAACTTATTATTGCAAACCCAGTGTTGGGCCCATGGTAGGTGTTCAATCAACCATCAGTGAATGTCTTTGTTCAATTATTATGCACAAAGCACATGTTGAACCAGAGGCAGTTTTTCATCATTACCATATTCATCCTTACGCCTTGAGGATTCAGGCTTAAATTTTTCTTGGGACAACTGCCCTTTGACTGATTCATTAGACTCTGACCTGAGATTGTCTTGAACAGATATTCATTAGTCAGTTAATCAACAAACTGTTCTATGTCCCTCAAAGTGGAATAAGAACACTGTGTATCACCACTCTGTGTTACTGATGAAGTCACAGAAGTGGAAATTCCTCTTCAGAGCATCTTCAGGTTGAGTCTTGAAACAAGAAACATTTCGTGGGTGTTATCTGAGAACATGCTGTAAGCAAAGTTTATAAGTTGGGTTTATTTGATTTTTATTTCATTTTTCAAATCTAACTCCCTTGAATTTGTGAGTAATCTTGTGCAATTATGAAAATGTGATTCATCCTGGGAATCAATTCCAAATACTTTATTCTTTCAAAGAGGTGCTGCTTTTGTCATGATGGTGAACAGATTTTCAAGCAGTGGTTCACGGAACCACAGAATTTCCTAGGGGTTGTTGAGAAGCCTATTTATGTAAAACATGGAATATATTTTCTCAAATTTTATCCTAACATGGCATAAAAAGCTTTAGCTCTAGCATGAAAAAAGTTTTAAAAAATTTTTCAAAGTCAGTGCACATTAAAAGAAAAGAAAATATTTTATGCAAGTGAACTCTCTCACCACTGAATTCTGCTTATCATCAACTCTAATTCCAATCTGCATCCAAGCAGTAGTTTAAGATAATATAACCGAACTCCTGAGCAAGTATGCAGTATGGTGATTTGGTCTATAATCTTATATTCATCCAGACTATACTTATGAAAGGAACAATACTCGACAAATTCAAGTTTTAAGAGCATGACCCTGGAGCTAGACTTCCTGAGTTTGATTCTCTGTTTGGCCAGTTATTAGCTGTGTGACCTTGAGAAAAGTTTTTTAACCACCTCAGTGTTCTCTACTATCAAATGGAATATGATAAAAGATATCATCTCAATGAATTGTTACAAGGATTAAAGATTTTTACTATATACAGGATGCTCGGGGCTGGTGTACTGTGATGAACCAGAGGGATGCGGGGGGAAGGAGATGGGAGAGGGGTTCAAGATGGGGAACATATGTACATCTGGGGCAGATTCATGTCAATGTATGGCAAAACCAAAACAATAATGTAAAGTAATTAGCCTCCAATTAAAATAAATAAATTTTTAAAAAAGAAAAAAAATATATATATATAAATCAAAGTGCAGGGCTTGGCACAAGCCAGCGCTATTATGGTTGCCACTCTCTGGAATGACTGTCGTGTCTCTCAGTGGTCCCCTCCAGTCCCATGCCTGTAAATGATACCTAGGCTACACAACACTCCTTAAGTGCAGAGCGACAATCACTGGTTGTTCCTCTGAGCTTCAGGTGCACACAACTGAAGTCTTCCTGACATGGCCCCATGGATGACTTATAATCATCTCAAATTTCACAGACCTAAAACAGAAGTTGACATTTCCACAAAGCTGCTCTTCTCCAAGTCTTCCCTAGTAATTAAATGCACTGCCGTATACTCCATTGCTCAGGCCCAAAACTTTGAAATAATCCATTGCTCCCATAGTCTAAAAATCCTATTCGCATTACCTATGAAATGCATCCTAAAAATAGCCAGGTTTCTTTTCTATGCCCATGGCTTCCACCCTAGTCCAAGAAACTCCAGTCTTTTACCTGGAATACTGAAGTAAGAACTTTGAACAGATCTCCCCACATCCACTCTTGCCCTCCATAATCCATTTTCCACCATCATGGCTTACTATCAGCCTCCGAATATAGTCAGAGCTCCTCACTGGCCTAGAAGAGCCCGAAATGATTTGACTCCTGTCTACATGAGCTGTGAGCCATGTGAGCACTTAGTCATGTCTGACATTCTGCAACCGGATGCACTGTAGCCCACCAGGTTCCTCTGTCCATGGAATTTTCTAGGCAAGTATACTGGAATCAGTTGCCATTTCCTCCTCCAAGGGATCTTCCTGACCAAGGGATCGAACCCCAGTCTCCTGCATTGCAGGCAGATTCTTTACCATCTGAATCCCCAGAACAATCTCAAACCTGACTGTTCTCTGTCCCTTGGGCACAAGCCAAGCTCCTTACAGTAGCAGGTCTTTGTGTTTGCTTTTTTCTCTATCTGAGAGGTTCCTCCCTTGGGATTTCGGTTGAGTCTTTCTTCCCATTAATCTCTCAGTTTCTTCCCCAGAGCTCTTCATCCTCATCCCTGCAGCTGTTCACTATTAGATTGTTAGATCACAGCATCTTATTTACTGTGTCACATTTTTTTACTAGCTAGAATCGGCCCATTTATTTGGAGGTTATCTATCATTGACTGGACTATACTGGATATACAGTAGATCCTAACACATACTATAGGCCCTGTGGCAGAAGAACAGTCTGCTAAAGATGTCTGTGTCTTAATCTTCAGAACCTGTGAATATGTCACCTTACACAGCAAAAGGGAATTTTCAGATGTGCTTGTATAAAAAATCTTGAGATACAGAGATCAGCCTGGATTTTCTGGGATGGCCCAATGTAATTACAACGGTCCTTATAAAAGGACCACAAAGGTTCTAAAATAAGGTCACCATCAGAGAGACAGGAGATGTGACAATGAAAGCAGAAATTGGAGAGAGGCACTTTGGAAGTGGAGGAAGGGAACATCATCACCATGCAATGCAGGCGGCCTCTAGAAGCTGAAAAAGGCAAGGAAACGGGTTCTCCTCTGGAGACTCTGGAAGGATGCAACTCTGCCAACACCTTGATTTTAGCTCCATAAGATAAATTTTTGATTTCTTACCTTCAGAGCCAGTAAGTTAAGAAATGTGTGCAGTTTATCTGTAGTAATTTATTACAGCAGCAATAGGAACAAAAGGATTCTAAATGTTAGGGATAAAACAGTGAAGAATAAAATAGCAGACACGCATTTTTGTCCTCATAGAGGTTATAAACTACAAATAGGAGAGGATAAAAAGCAAAGAATAAATAGTAAAAATATATTCTTAGGAAAAGTAGAAGGTAATAAGCACTAAGGGAAAAATAAAGCAGGGAAAAGAGATAGGAAAGACGGACTGGAAGTTACTACAATTTTAATAGCCTTTTGGGGGATGCTAGGAGCTTAAACTTGAAGGAGGGGAGGGAGACACAATGCAGACAAAAGGGAAGAGAATCCTAGACTGAGGGAAGAGCCAGTGATGGCTTAGAAGGGGGAGAGCTTGATGTGTTAAAGCAGTGTGTCCAACCTTTTTGGCGCTAGGGACTGGTTTCATGGAAAACAATTTTTCAGTGGACAGCGGGTGGGGAGATAGTTTTTGGATGATTCAAGCATTGCTGCTAAGTCACTTCAGTCGTGTCCGACTCTGTGTGACCCCATTGACAGAAGCCCACAGGCTCCTCCCCGTGATTCAAGCACAGTAGGGTTCATACTCCCTTGAGAATCTAATGCCAAGAGACAGAGCTCAGGCAGAAATGTGAGCAATGAGGAGCAGCTGTAAACACAGATGAAGTTTTGCTTGATTGCCCACTGCTCAAGCTGTGTGGCCAGATTCCTAACAGGCCACGGACCACTTTCATATAAATGGAATCGAGTATGTAAAAAAAAGGAAGGGAGAAAGGGAATGGTACATCCAACTAAACACAGAGTTCCACAGAATAGCAAGGAAAGACAAGAAGGCCTTCTTCAATGAACAATGCAAAGAAATAGGGGAAAACAACCGGAAGTGAAAGACCAGAGATCTTTTCAAGAAAATTGGAAATATCAAAGGAACATTTCATCCAAAGATGGGCACAATAAAGTACAGTAACAGTAAAAACCTAAGGAAGCAGAGGAGAGCAAGAAGAAATGGAAAGAATACACAGAAGAATGTACAAAAAACATCTTAATGACCCAGATAACCACAATGGTGTAGTCACTCAGGCAGAGCCAGAGATTCTGGAGTGTGAAGTCAAGGGGGCCTTAGGAAGCACTGCTATTAATAAAGCTAGTGGATGTGATGGAATTCTAGCAGAGGTATTTAAAATCCTAAAAGACGATGCTATCGAAGTGCTGCACTCAATATGTCAGAAAATTTGGAAAACCCAGCAGTGGCCACAGGACTGGAAAAGGTCAATCCTCATCCCAATTCCCAAAAAGGGAAGTACTAAAGAATGTTCAAGCCACCAGACAATTGCACACATATCCCATGCTAGTAAAGTTATGTTCAAAATTTCTGCATGCTAGGCTCAGTGAACATGCTTATATGAACCGAGAACTTCCAGATGTCCAAGCTGGGTTTAGAAAAGGCAGAGGAACCAGAGATCAAATTGCCAACATTCACTGGGTCATAGATAAAGCAAGGGAATTCCAGAAAAACATCTACTGCTTCACTGACTATGCGAAAGCCTTTCACTGTGTGGATCATAACAAACTGTGGAAAATTCTTAAAGAGATGGGAATAGCAGACTACCTTACCTGTCTCTTGAGAAACCTGTATGCAGAACAAGAAACAACAGTCAGAACTTTGCATGGAACAACTGACTGGTTCAGGATTGAGAAAGGAGTAAGACAAGGCTGTTTATTGGCATTCTGTTATTTGACTTATATGCAGAGCACATCATGAGAAATGCTGGGCTGGATGAGTTACAAGCTGGAATCAAGATTGCTAATAGAAATATCAACAACTTCAGATATGCAGATGATACCACTATAATGGCAGAAAGTGAAGAGGAACTAAAGAACCTCTTGAGGAGGGTGAAGGAGGAGAGTAAAAAAGCCAGCTTGAAACTAAATATTAAAAAAACTAAGATCATGGCATCCAGTCCCATCACTTCATGTCAAATAGAAGGGGAAAAGGTGGAAGCAGTGGCAGATTTCCTCTCCTTGGGCTCTCAAATCACTGCGGATGAAGACTGCAGCCATGAAATTTGAAGACGATTTCTTCTTGGCAGGAAAGCTATGACAAAATTAGACAGTGTGTTAAAAAGCAGAGACATCACTTCGCCAACAAAGGTCCATATAGTCAAGGCTATGACCTTTTAAGTAGTCACGTATGGTTGTGAGAGCTGGACCATAAAGAAGGCAGAGTGCTGAAGGATTGATGCTTTTGAACTGTGGTGCTGGAGAAGACTCTTGAGAATCCCTTGGACAGCAAGGAGATCAAACCAGTCAATCCTAAAGGAAATCAACTCTGAATACTCATTGGAAGGACTGATGCTGAAGCTGAAGCTCCAATACTTTGGCCACCTGAGGCTAAGATTGAAGGCAAAAGGAGGAGAGTGTGAAAGAAGATGAGATGGCCGGATGGCATCATTGATGCAATGGACACGAACTTGGGCAAACTTGGTGAGGGACAGGGAGGCCTGGTGTGCTGCAGTCCACGGGGTCACAAAGACTCAGACACAACTCGGTGACTGAACAAAAACACACAAAACAACATTCCATTGTATGGATATACCACGGTTTACCTATCCATTCATCCATGGAAAAATGTTTGGGTTTTTACAGTTTGGGGATATTATAAATAATGCTTCTATGAAAATTTATAAATAGGTATTTTTTAATAACAAGTATTAATTGCTCTAGGATGAATATCAAGGAGGGTAATTGCTGGATCATATAGTAAGTAAATGTATCAGGCAGTTCAGTTTCAGATTAGTCGCTCAGTCGTATCCGACTCATTGCAACCCCATGAATCACAGCACGCCAGGCCTCCCTGTCCATCACCGACTCCCGGAGTTCACTCAAACTCATGTCCATCGAGTCGGTGATGCCATCCAGCCATCTCATTCTCTGTCGTCCCCGTCTCCTCCCACCCCAAATCCCTCCCAGCATCAGACTCTTTTCCATTGAGTCAACTTGTCGCATGAGGTGGCCAAAGTATTGGAGTTTCAGCTTTAGCATCAGTCCTTCCAATGAACACCCAGGATTGATCTCCTTTAGAATGGACTGGTAGGATCTCCTTGCAGTCCAAGGAACTCTCAAGAGTCTTCTCCAGCACCACAGTTCAAAAGCATCAATTCTTCAGCAATCAGCTTTCTTCACAGTCCAACTCTCACATCCATACATGACCACGGGAAAAACCATAGCCTTGACTAGATGGACATTTGTTGGCAAAATAATGTCTCTGCTTTTTAATATGCTGTCTAGGTTGGTCATAACTTTCCTTCCAAGGAGTAAGCGTCTTTTAATTTCCTGGCTGCAATCAACATCCACAGTGATTTTGGAGCCCAAAAAAATAAAGCCTGACACTGTTTCCCCATCTATTTGCCATGAAGTGATGGGACCAGATGCCATGATCTTTGTTTTCTGAATGTTGAGCTTCAAGCCAAACTTTTCACTCTCCTCTTTCACTTTCATCAAGAGGCTTTTGAGTTCCTCTTCACTTTCTGCCATAAGGGTGGTGTCGTCTGCATATCTGAGGTTATTGATATTTCTCCCAGCAATCTTGATTCCAGCTTGTGCTTCCTCCAGCCCAGCGTTCCTCATGATGTACTCTGCATAGAAGTTAAATAAGCAGGGTGACAATACACAACCTTGATGCACTCCTTTTCCTATTTGGAACAAGTCTGTTGTTCCATGTCCAGTTCTAACTGTTGCTTCCTGACCTGCATACAGGTTTCTCAAGAGGCAGGTCAGGTGGTCTGGGATTCCCATCTCTTTCAGAATGTTCCACAGTTTATTGTGATCCACACAGTCAAAGGCTTTGGCATAGTCAATGAAGCAGAAATAGATGTTTTTCTGGAATTCTCTTGCTTTCTCCATGATCCAGCGGATGTTGGCTATTTGATCTCTGGTGCCTCTGCCTTTTCTAAAACCTGCTTGAACATCTGGGAGTTCACGGTTCACATACTGCTGAAGCCTGGCTTGGAGAATTCTGAGCATGACTTTACTAGCGTGTGAGATGAGTGCAATTGTGTGGTAGTTTGAGCATTCTTTGGCATTCCCTTTCTTTGGGATTGGAATGAAGACTGACCTTTTCCAGTCCTGTGGCCACTGCTGAGTTTTCCAAATTTGCTGGCATATTGAGTGCAGCACTTTCACAGCATCATCTTTCAGGATTTGAAATAGCTCCACTGGAATTCCATCACCTCCACTAGCTTTGTTCGTCGTGATGCTCTCTAAGGCCCACTTGACTTCACATTCCAAGATGTCTGGCTCCAGGTGAGTGATCACGCCATCGTGATTATCTTAGTTGTGAAGATCTTTTTTGTATAGTTCTTCTGTGTATTCTTGCCACCTCTTCTTAATATCTTCTGCTTCTGTTAGGTCCATACCATTTCTGTCCTTTATCGACCCCACCTTTGCATGAAAGGTTCCCTTGATATCTCTAGTTTTCTTGAAAAGACCTCTTGTTTTTCCTATTTTGTTGTTTTCCTCTATTTCTTTACATTGATCGCTGAGGAAGGCTTTCTTATCTCTCCTTGCTATTCTTTGTAACTCTGCATTCAGATGCTTACATCTTTCCTTTTCTCCTTTGCTTTTCACTTCTTTTCTTTTCACAGCTATTTGTAAGCCCTCCTCAGACAGCCATTTTGCTTTTTTGCATTTCCTTTCCATGGGGATGGTCTTGGTCCCTGTCTCCTGTACAATGTCATGAACCTCCATCCAGAGTTCATCAGGCACTCTATCTATCAGATCTAGACCCTTAAATTTATTTCTTACTTCCACTGTATAATCATAAGGGATTTGATTTGGGTCATATCTGAATGGTCTAGTGGTTTTCCCTACTTTCTTAATTTAAGTCTGAATTTGGCAATAAGGAGTTCATGATCTGGGCCATAGTCAGCTCCTGGTCTTGTTTTTGCTAACTGTATAGAGCTTCTCCATCTTTGGCTGCAAAGAATATAATCAATCTGATTTCAGTGTTGACCATCTGGTGATGTCCATGTGTAGAGTCTTCTCTTGTGTTGTTGGAAGAGGGTGTTTGCTATGACCAGTGCGTTCTCTTGGCAAAACTCTATTAGCCTTTGCCCTGCTTCATTTCGTGCTCCAAGGCCAAATTTGCCTGTTACTCCAGGTGTTTCTTGACTTCCAACTTTTGCATTCCAGTCCCCTATAGTGAAAAGGACATCTTTTTTGGGCGTTAGTTCTAAAAGGTCTTGTAGGTCTTCATAGAACCGTTCAACTTCGGCTTCTTCAGCATTACTGGTTGGGGCATAGACTTGAATTACTGTAATATTGAATGGTTTGCCTTGGAAACGAACAGAAATCATTCTGTCATTTTTCAGATTGCATCCAAGTACTGCATTTCGGACTCTTTTGTTGCCCATGATGGCTACTCCATTTCTTCTAAGGGATTCCTGCCCACAGTAGTAGATATAATGGTCATCTGAGTTAAATTCACCCATTCCAGTCCATTTTAGTTCACTGATTCCTAGAATGTCGACATTCACTCTTATCATCTCCTGTTTGACCACTTCCAATTTTCCTTGATTCATGGACCTAACATTCCAGGTTCCTATGCAATATTGCTCTTTACAGCATCGGACTTTGCTTCTATCACCAGTCACATCCACAACTGGGTATTTGTTTCGCTTTGGCTCCATCTCTTCATTCTTTCTAGAGTTATTTCTCCACTGATCTCCAGTAGCATACTGGGCATCTACCGACCTGGGGAATTTCTCATTCAGTATCCTATCATTTTGCCTTTTGATACTGTTCATGGGGTTCTCAAGGCAAGCATACTGAAGTGGTTTGCCATTCCTTTCTCCAGTGGACCACATTTTGTCAGACCTCTCCACCATGACCCGAGACTGACGTGAGAGACACCAGCCCCGGCGGCGCAGACGCGAGAGACACAGAAGCATGGCCAAGAGGAGCTACCCCACATCCAAGGTAAGGTACAGCGGCTGTGTTTTGCTGGAGCAGCTGTGAAGAGATATTCCACGACCAAGGTAAGAAAAACCCAAATAAGACGGTAGATATTGCGAGGGGACATTTGAGGGCAGACACACTGAAATCATAATCCCATAAAACTAGTTGATCTGATCATATGGACCACAGCCCTGACTAACTGAAACTAAGCCATGCCGTGTGAGGCCACCCAAGTAAATGTATACCTTTATTTAAAAAAGAACTGCCAAACCGCTTTCTGGAATGATGGTTTCACTTTTCATTCTTACCACCAATAGATGAGAGATCCATCTGTTCTGGATACTTGATAAAAGTTTATATTATCAATATAATTTTTATTTTAGCCTTTTTAACAGGTGTGTGGTGATATCTCCCCATGGTTTTAATGAGAATATTATTTAATGGCTAATTATGTTGAATATCTTTTCATGCCTTATTGGCCATTTGTCTTTTCTCTCTAGTGATATGTCTGTTCAGTATATTTTGCCCATTTTCTAATTGGGTTGTTTATCTTCTCATTACTGAGTTTAGAGAGTTTGCTATATAGTCTGTCTACAAATCTTTGGTCAGATAATGTGATTTGCAAATATTTCTCTCAATTGTGAATTGTCCTTTAATTCTCTTAGCAGGGTCATTCTCAGAGTAAAAGTTTACAAAGTTCATAAAGTCCAATTTACTGATTTTTCTTTTATGGATTGGTTTTTGGGGTCATGTCTAAAACTTTGCTTAGTCTTAAATTATGAAGATTTTCTCTTATGCTTTCGTCTAAAAGTTTTAGAGATGTACACTTTACATTAGATTCATGATCAATTTTGAGTTAGTTATTGTATAAAATGTGAGTTTTAGGTTGAGGTTCATCTTTGTGCCAACGGATATGCAATTGTTTTAACACCATCTGTTGAAAAGACTGCCCTTTCCTCATTGAAGTGCTTTTGCATTTCTTGGCCACACTTGTATATTCTATTTCTGGAGTTCTGACTTTGTTCTACATCACACTGTGTTTTAGTTGTTGAATTCCTTGTCTTTCTCACTGGACTTGAACCTAAGCATTGTGTTTTTCTCAATTCTGCTTCCAGGGCATTTGGCACAGTGGACATTCTACAGTGAGCATAGAGTAAATAAAGTTCATGAAATGAATGAAAGAAACTTGGCTCCTTTGGTTGGTTTTTATAAGTGATGATCTATCCAGTCAGCTCATATTTTTTGAGAGGAAATGAAAAACATTTTCACTAAATTATCTGTTATCCTTTCCAACATTTATTTGGTATCCATCTGTTCACATCACTTAATAGCTTTCTGAATCAATATTAGTACATTTCATGAAATATGTGCACAAATATACTTCCTCCAGGAGAAGGAAATGGCAACCCACTCCAGTATTCTTGACTAAAGAATCCTGTGGAGAGAGGAGCCTGGTGGGCTGTTGTCCATAGAGTCGGACACAGCTGAAGCGACTTAGCATGCATGCATGCCCTGGAGAAGGAAATGGCAACCCACTCCAGTGTCCTTGCCTGGAGAACCCCAGGGATGGAGGAGCCTGGTGGGGTGCCCTCTATGGGATCGAAAAGAGTCAGACACGACTGAAGCGACTTAGCACAGCAGCAGCACACTTATTCTAAGAGAACCTCAATATGAGATTTGGTCCTTGTTCTTAAAGAACTTGCATCTCACAACACAGCATCATGGTAACAAGCAGGGACTTCATGGTCAATCCAAACCAAGATGAGTCCTACATAGCCACATACTAGCTGTGTGACCTTGGGCAAGTTGGTCAATTATTGAGGCCTCAGTTAGTCAGTGTGTACAATGGTGATGATAACAGCACATACCTCATCAGGGCAATGCATGATAAAATCTGGTAATGTAATTATTAGCACAGTGGCCTTGTAGTATTTAGTAAAGACTTAATAAATGCTGGCCTATACTATTTATTCCCATTTATTAATGTGTTATTCCTTCCAAGGAGTAAGCATCTTTTAATTTATTTAATTTCAGGAGCTGTCTTAGAATCCAGCAAAGAGCTGCCCTCTTCACTCACCTAGAACCCATGGACACATCATCATGAAACTTTAGAGGTATTAGAACTCTATTTTAGTTTCATTTCATCCACTAGTATATACTACCAGAAGAGATCTCTATATACTACATACAGAAATGATAAAACATATTGGATGCTTATGAAGGGTGAAAATGTGTTAAAACACCAAATGTTTGTATACTCATTTGTTTATAATTAGCACTTAGAGTAATGTCTTCACAGAAGGCATACAATAATTAGAAAATTCACTAGGGCCCATTAGGATGTTTAACGGGATGGGATTAATGATTGCAAAGAGTATTATATTCATATAAGTACCATTTCTATTGCAAAGCATAAATGGTTTCCTGAGAGCAAAAGAAAGTTTTATTTAACTTTTTGAGATAGCCAGCCCTCTGTAATCAGAATGCAACCTGCCAAGTCAGCAACTTTCTCTTTTTATTGGGTAAATACTCCTATTTCCTCTGAGAAATTCTGAAAAATGTACTTGCTGTTGATTTGAAAATGCCTCATGCTTATTTCTATATATTCTATCTTTTAATTCCTTATTGTCTTTTCTATGTAGTAATTTTTCTTTTACATCAGATACATTTTTCCCTTAATTTCTCCTTTATCCTTCCAGTGAAATAGAGATATATAAATACAGCTGTATCTAATACTTTTTTCAATATGACCTCAGTTCAACATCCTTAACTTCAAGCTGAAATTCCTTTATATCTACTATTCTCCAGATTAAATCCGTAGGCAAGTCTTTTCTCCCTATTCTCCTTAAAGCATAACTCCACTCACCTAGGCTAAGGATACAACAGGCATCTCCTAACCTTCATCCATTCTAGACCATCCTCTGTCTCACTTGAGATTTTTCTTCCTTTTAAAGATTATTATTAGAAAGATGGCAATGATAACCCTGTATGCGAGACAGCAAAAGAGACACAGATGTATAGAACAGTCTTTTGGACTCTGTGGGAGAGGGTGAGGGTGGGATGATTTGAGAGAATGGCATTAAAACATGTGTATTATCAAATGTGAAACGAATTGCCAGTCCAGGTTCAATGCATGATACAGGATGCTCGGGGCTGCTGCACTGGGATGACCCAGAGGGATGGGATGGCACAGGAAGGGAGGTGGGAGAGGGGTTCAGGATGGGGAACACGTGTACACCCGTGGCAGATTCATGTCAATGTATGGCAAAACCAATACAGTATTGTAAAGTAATTAGCCTCCAATTAAAATAAATTAATCTATATTAAAAAAAAGATGTGAAGGAAATATTTCAAAAGATGAACAGTTGTTATCCATGGTTAGGTGACAATTAATTTTACTTTCTTTATATTTTTAATATTTACATATGGTGCTACAATTAAATGTATTATTTTTATTTTTAAGACAAGTCATTAATTAAAATGTATTACCAACCAGTCCATCCTAAAGGAGACCAGTCCTGGGTGTTCACTGGAAGGACTGATGGTTAGGCTGAAACTCCAATACTTTGGCCACCTCACTATAAGAGTTGACTCATTGGAAAAGACACTGATGCTGGGAGAGACTGGGGGCAGGAGGAGAAGGGGATGACAGAGAATGAGACGGCTGGATGGCAACACCAACTCGATGCACATGAGTTTGGGTGAACTCTGGGAGTTGGTGATGGACTGGGAGGCCTGGCGTGCTGCGATTCATGGGGTCGCAAAGAGTCAGACATGACTGAGTGACTGAACTGAACTGATTTTTACTTTTAAAAATAAATAAATAAAGATTATTAGTAAAGTTGACTTCATCCACCTCTCACATTTTCCCTATCTCATTTTCAGTTCATGGTTTTCTCATTCCTTTCCAAATCTACTATTCCCTTAAAGTTTCACTTTTCTTCTGTTTTCATAAATATCTTCTCATCTATCACCACCACAAACCTTTCCAGCATCACCAGCACACTAGGTTATCAGAGTTTTCTTCTGTTAGCATGTAAAAACCAAATTCCTAACTGAATAGTAGATAATTTTCCTTAGAACATTAATACTCTTAAGACAGGTACCTGAAGATACATACATACATACATACATACATATATATATATATAAAATTGAGTTTTTAATCTTGTAACAAAGATGACACACTAATAGATTAATGAATGAAGTAAATAAAAATGTTGTCATTGCCTAGTATTTTGCTTCCTAGGAATGTATCCCAAAATAGAAAAAAGTAGAAAGGGCCACATGAGACTTCTGTAAGCCATGTTAAGGGTGCAGGAATTTAATCTAAAATCAATGTGAAGCCATTAAAACATTTCAATTTGGTGATGATAATTTTCATTTTGAGAAGCTCTACAGGGTAGTAAATAGATTAAAGAAAGTCAAGAGAGAGTATAGGGAGAAAAATTAGAAGACTATTCCAGCAGTCAAAATGAGAGAAAATGATAGCTTGTGTTTCAGCAGTGGAAAGGGGGATACAAAGGGACCAAGGTATTAGAGATAATTAGTGGATGTTAATAAGACCTTAGGATAAATTGTATATTTGATGTAAGAAAGAGGGAAATGTTAGGGTGAACTCTTGGCTTTCTGACTCAGGTAGCACCACTCACTTAAATGGGAAGTACTAGAACTTTAGAACTTCATTCTCCAAAATGGCAGATACCAGTCATGTTTAAATTAGTTAAAATTAAATAGAATTTAAAATTTAGTTCCTCAGTTATATTAGTCTCATTTCAAGTGCTAATTAGCCCCTGGCTCCCAAACTGGCCAGTGCAACATTTCCATTTCAGTAGACATTCCTATTGGACAACACTGCTGGAAGAGACCCATGTAACAGTGATGGCCAGGAGCTGTCACTCTGGTCACTTTCCTTTTTTAAGTTCTTTTACTAATGATTATACCTAATACTAAGAAACTCACATGTATACTCATCATCTAAAAACACACAAACTCACTTCTGTGTGCTGTTTTCATAACCGTTCACCCAAATGCTGTGTAAGGACATGCTTAGTAACCTCGCCCAGACAGACCCCAGTCTGTACATGTTAACTGGAGGAAAGGGAAGCAAGAGATCATGCCAGTGGGCTGTTGGTTCCAATGACAACCAAATACTTTAGGCTGAGTTTTCCCAAAAGCATATCCTAATAAGATAATTTGGTGGGAAATCACTTATTTTAAAGATGATACCAAGGAACTTAAGGAAGAAGTGAGAGAGGAAATAGTAGAAAACCAAGAAATGGTGCATTAGTGGGTAGGTTATTGCTGTGGGCCATGGATCCAAGCCTGCTGGGGACCTTTAGGAGAATCTGAGAAACAGTTCTTCCAAGAGGAGAGAAAGCAAGGATATTCATCTACCAAATCCAATTTCTTTTTGATTAAGGCTTGTTCCTGTGGAATCAAGTCCCCAACCTTCCCAAAGTACTGCTTTGGGTGTAGAGAAAGCACTCAGAGAGACAAAGGAAATCACGGGCATACATAGGAACCCTCTGCAAGTGACTTTGGGGACAGGCAAGAACATGTGGGACAGGCACAAACAGCATCTGCTCTTCTGCTTCACCCTTTTGCAGCCTCAGAAATCATTTCCCTAGCGTGTCCCTTGGCGATCCAGTAATCATTAAAGGAAGTGTCATCCCACAACCCATATAAGCCAAGGGAGAACACAAACACAGAGAGATCTGCACACAGGCTCCCTGGCTACACGCAGATATGGAGGGACAATCCGGAACTCAGTTTTAGACATATTGAGTTTAAGGTCTCCTTAAACCATCCAACTTGAGATATCATGAAGGCACTGGATATATAAGCCTGGAGCTCAGACAAAAGTTTGGAGAAATAAAAGACAGGCATTGATATGTCATCTGCACATAGGTGTATTTGAAGCCATGGAAATGAATGATGTTGCCTAGAGAGAGACTATGCAGTGAATGAGGAGGTCTAGGGGTGGACTTGAGGAACTACCTAAAGCAATGCCCATATAGAGAAAAATGAGCCTGAGAAGAGATGAAGCAGAACAGGAGCTGCCAGAGAAGAAGGAAAACAATCTTAGCAGCAAGAGACCAATGGAGGCAAAGAAAACAGTGTCCCAGGTTCTTCACAGCTTAAAATCAACCAAAGAACAGCACAGCACTGAGATATGGGAGGTCATCTGAGTAACTTATTTTAATCGATATCTCCTAAGGCTGGAACTGAGGTTGGTATAATTTTCCTTGTTCACAGATAAAAAATGGTGTATATGAAATGGAACCCAATTCAATATCAAAATGTTCATCATATGAATGAAAATTGGTTGTTGACAGAGTGATTGCAGAAAATTAGGTTTTTTCCCCCTAAAGAGAACTAACAAATGGAAGTATCAAGTACTCCATCAGATCTCTATACATAATGTTCTCTGAATTTCTTTCCATCAGAACACTTTGAATATAATTTAAACTTTACTGTCCTGTAGAAAATTTTATTTAAAAAATAATGCCAGCAACAGTATGGCAGAGAAAATGATTATGTAAAATCCTGTGTTTACAATAAAAATGTAACTTCTATCAAGCTTGAGTCAGACAAGACAAATCAGAAACAATCAGCTAGATCCAATGAGTACTAGGATAGTGTAACTCCCAGGTACCACAAAACATGCAACCCTAGGCAGCCCCCATATAGGACAAAGCTCTGAGAGAGCTGTAAAACCAACAAGAAACAAAAGCTTTCTACATTTTGAGGGTGTGTAGAAAATATATTATGAGACTGTTTTAGTCTGTAACTTCTGAAGATGTCTTTGTGCAGTGTGGATTTGAACTAGAACACTTACTCTAGCCAAAGCCCTCCTTGAAACGTGTGTGTGACTGTGTGAAAGAGAGAGAGACAGAAAGAAAGAGACCAATATATTAACTAACAAGCACAAGTACACCCACAAGCAATTCCATCAGAGTTAATAATATGAGGCTCTAGGCAGGTAACAAATGAAGGATAAGCACACAAGAGGAAAAAACAGAAACAAAAAGAAGCACACAAAACACAATTCCTGACTTCATGAAAAGACTTCTCATGAGAGTCCTCTAGCTAACAGGACGCTATCACAGAGCCCAAACTGAACTGCCCTGAATGTGAGATTTGAGCAGCCTCTCACACTCTAATGTGCTTATGAATCACCTGGGGATTTCTCTAAAAATGCAGATTCTGATTCATGGGTGTAGGGTGGAGCCTGATGTCCAATGTACAAAAAGCCCAGGTAATCACCAGGTATCACCAGATACTGCTGGTCTTTGGGCCACATTTTGAGAAGTAAGAGTAGGATAAAACCTAGAAGTGAAAATTTTACCCCAAGAAGAGTAAAACGTAGGGGTAGCTACCTGAGATAAAAATGGGGAAGAAGACTCAAGACCAACACAGCAGGAGGAAAATAAGAAAGATCACCATACGCAGGTGGCCAGAGAGATACAGTGGGGTGTAAACAAGCACAAGCAGCAGGAGTCTAATGGAGCAAACATCTTAAAGTTTTCACACTTTATATGAGTTCAGTTCAGTCACTCAGTCATGTCCGACTCTTTGTGACCCCATGGACTGCAGCACACCAGGCCTCCCTGTCCATCACCAACTCCCAGAGTCCACCCAAACCCATGTCCATTGAGTCAATGATGCCATCCAACCATCTCATCCTCTGTTGCCCCCTTCTTCTCCTGCCTTCAATCTTTCCCAACGTCAGGATCTTTTCAAATGAATCAGCTCTTGGCATCACATGGCCAAAGTATTGGAGTTTCAGCTTCAACATCAGTCCTTCCAATGAACACCCAGGACTGATCTCCTTTAGGATGGACTGATTGGATCTCCTTGCAGTCCAAGGGACTCTCAAGAGTCTTCTTCAACACCACAGTTCAAAAGCATCAATTCTTCAGTGTTCACCTTTCTTCACAGTCCAACTCTCACATCCATACATGGCCACTGGAAAAACCATAGCCTTGACTAGACAGACCTTTGTTGGCAAAGTAATGTCTCTGCTTTTTAATATGCTGTCTATGTTGGTCATAACTTTCCTTCCAAGAAGTAAGCGTCTTTTAATTTCATGGCTGCAAGCACCATCTGCAGTGATTTTGGAGCCCCCAAAAATAAAGTCTGTCACTATTTACATTGTTTCCCCATCTATCTGCCATAAAGTGATGGGACCAGATGCCATGATCTTAGTTTTTTGAATGTTGAGCTTTAAGCCAACTTGATCACTCTCTTTCACTTTCATCAAGAGACTTTTTAGTTCCTCTTCACTTTCTGCCATAAGGGTAGTGTCATCTGCATGTCTGAGGTTATTGATAATTCTCCCGGCAATCGTGATTCCAGCTTGTGCTTCTTCCAGCCCAGCATTCCTCATGATGTTCTCTACATATAAATTAAATAAGCAGGGTGACAATATACAGCCTTGACGTACTCCTTGTCCTATTTGGAACCAGTCTGCTGTTCCATGTCCAGTTAGAACTGTTGCTTCCTGACCTGCATACAGGTTTCTCAAGAGGCAGGTCAGGTGATCTGGTATTCCCATTTCTTTCAGAATTTTCTACAGTCTATGGTGATCCACACAGTCAAAGGCTTTGGCATAGTCAATAAAGCAGAAATAGATGTTTTCCTGGAACTCTCTTGCTTTTTTAATGATCCATTGGATTTTGGCAATTTGATCTCTGGTGCCTCTGCCTTTTCTAAAACCAGCTTGAACATCTGGAAGTTCACGGTTCACATATTACTGAAGCCTGGCTTGGAGAATTTTGAGCATTACTTTACTAGTGTGTGAGATGAGTGCAACTGTGTGGTAGTTTTTGCATTCTTTGTTATTGCCTTTCTTTGGGACTGGAATGAAAACTGACTTTTCCAGTCCTATGGCCACTGCTGAGTTTTCCAAATTTGCTAGCGTATTGAGTACAGCACTTTCACAGCATCATCTTTTAGGATTTGAAATAGTTCAACTGGAATTCCATCACCTCCTCTAGCTTTATTTGTAGTGATGCTTCCTAAGGCCCACTTGACTTCACATTCCAGGAAGTCTGTCCCCAGGCAAATAAATGGCATTAAATATCTTAAGATACAGCTGACTGGAAACATTGAAATCGTATAAAACAGTGAAACCTTTATGTTTACCATTAATGTAAACTAAAAATATATGCACACTCTGTCAAACATTGTCCTTTATGGCTCTAGAGGAAGGACTGTACCAAGTGGGTACCTTTGAGAAACATCCTGTGATGTTGCTTAAATTTGAGGCAAAACTCAAATAATAGGTGAATAACCCCTGAAGCTACTATATTTTCATTTAATTTGTCCATTTAATTTTCATTTAATTTGTAATAGAATTACATCCTATCCATTTATCCAGCATAATGAATGAAGATGTCTTTCTGTTTATTTAGCTATGACCTAACATAACCCTGATAGCTCAGTTGGTAAAGAAACCGTCTGTAATGCGGGAGACCACAGTTCGATTCCTAGGTCAGAAAGATCCCCTGGAGAAGAGATAGGCTACCCACTCCAGTGTTCTTGGGCTTCCCTTGCGGTTCAGCTGGTGAAGAATCCACCTGCAATGTGGGAGACCTGGGTTCAATTCCTTGGTTGGGAAGATCCCCTAGAGAATTTAAAGGCTACCCACTCCAGTGTTCTGGCCTGGAGAATTCCATGGACAAGTCCATGGGGTTGCAAAGAATTGGACACGACTGAGAGACTTTCACTCCACTTTACTTCAACATAACCACTAGTATCTTCTAGGAGATCAAAGAAAATTTTAAAAAATACATAGTGTTAAAAATGGTGGCTGTTTATTACAATCTTACTACATGTTCATGTATCAGCAAATGACATATTGTTACATTTTATATGATTTTGAAATCTGAGCTAATATAAATGGTATCGTATTGAATACATTTTTCTATGATTTGCTCTTCACTCAACAGGGCTATTGAGGATCAGTCATGCTGATGTATGAATCAGAGTTTGTGCTTTTTCACTACGGTATGATTTCCATTCATAAAGACACCACAACTTAGTTATCCATGCCCCACCTTCAGAATAGTGATTATCCTTGAGTAAAATGTAGGGGATAAACAGAAGCCTGGAGGGAGGGGGAATGAGATATATAGCAAGCATTTGCTATTTCTAAGTTGAGTGAATGTTCATTTGTTACTCTTTAAGATAGGTAGATAGATGCATATGTATAACATACTTTATAATTTCAAAAATTGGTGAAGGAGAATGTTACTCTTTGTTATCTGATCCAAAACACCCAATCCAATATTGGCAGGAATGTCACTGGGTGTGTTTGTTTTTCAGTTGGGTCTTTTTAACAAATAATGTAAAGTATTTCTTTAGGC